>NC_137614.1:2232869-2340369 GCF_963280865.1 Gymnoscopelus braueri
ATGTAGCCTAGTTATAATTAATAACCATCAATTATAGTTGACTTGTAACAGGATCAATTACATTAAAAATAGAGTCGTAGCAGCTTCCATATACAGTTCCCATTGTTCTTTGATATTTTACTAGTCGATTATGTTAAAATTATGTGAATGTATTTATTTTGGACTATTTGTCTTTATGTCTCTACCCCCCCCCCCCCCCCCCTTTAACAAATATGTGGTCAACACGAAACATTTTCAGATGGGGGGTCCGCGGCCAAATACATATTCATTTGGGTATCCTTGACATGAAAAAGTTCGAAAATACTGGTTTAATAATAATCCATGACACTGCATGAAATCAGACCTGGGGTCTCAAACAGTTTCATGTGAATGACCCCCAACTCAATACGTATAGCTTATTTGGTGCGCAAACCCCCATCTGAAAAGATTTAGTTCCAGGGACCCCATAACAGATTTGTGTTGTTGATTGATTGATTGATGTACTTTTATTTAGTAAGACATGAGAATCACAGTACATGGAAGTACAAAATTCACAATACAAGGTCTACTAAACTGGAAGACTCAGTTAAGCACGCAGCTTGTTTAAGATGAGAACCCCATGTACACAAAATAAATCATGATGAGACAGACAGATATACACACTACTATACAGAATGTCATACAATCAGCTTTCAGGTTACTGGTATGAAGAGAGAAAAAATCACACCCTGTGTGAAGTGGGCGGTGTCTTGCTAGCTAATCACAATACTGAATGGAGTCAACCAATCATGTACAAAAGATAAATACATTTATTGAAACACTCTTTATGATGGACAAAACCATAACTTGAAAAAAACAAATGTATGTTTTTTTTCAAGTTATGGTTTCTTATATAGGGTTATGCACATGTGTCATGTGACACTGGCCAATCACAGTCCTGAATAGATTGTGATTGGCCAATCACGGTGCAGGATAATTGTACAAATTTCCAAACCTCACTTATAGGGGCGGTTTCACAGCGCAGGATATTTGTACATTTTTCCAAACCTCACTTTAATGAAAGAGGGGGGGGGGGGGGTAGGGGGGGGTAGGTTAAGACTTAGACAGGGGCCATTTTTGAATTGCAGCCTCCTGAAGGTGTATCTTTAGGGCAGTTTTGAAAGTGAGTAGGGTTTTACACTCCTTTACTCCTTTTGGTAGGGCATTCCACATTTTTGATGAATAGCATGAGAACGAGTTCATTCCCTTAGTTGAGCTAAATCTGGGTTGAACATGATTTGTGGAGCTGCCTCTGGTGTTATGATCATGGACTTCATTAACATTTTGAAAGTATTTTGACAAATACAGGGGGATCCCAATGTTGTGGTGTATCTTGAAGACCAGGCCCATAGCAAGTTGCTGTACTCTGTCCTCAACCATAAGCCATCCAATCCTAGCAAAATGAGCAGGGGTTAGATGGGTTTTGTGATTGAGGCCAAGAAGTAGCCTTACAAGTTTGTTTTGGGATGTTTGGAGCCTTGTTTTTAAAGGGTCTACACCATGAAAATCACGTTTTTCTTGTTTTTTTGTATTTTTAAAAAAAAAATCAGTCATTCCTTCTCATTTCATGGATTTCCAGAAATGTTTATGAGGTCACAAACATTATTGATGGCAAACCCAATGTTAAATGAAAAGTGCCCGAATCGCTCCGAAACTTTTTCTACCCCCACTAAGTGGGGGTCTACGAACAAATACTTCGGGCTCTGATTTTGGCTCCGCCCCCCGGAAGTGGGTGAAACAGGCACCTCAAACACTTGGTGGAATTGTTCAAAAATGTTCAAAGTGTTTTTTTTTCGATTTTGTATTTTTCTTAGATGCTTCTTTTTATGCAGAATTTTTCCATTTTTTTTTTTTTTTTTTATATTTTTTTTTATTAACAGACACAATTGACTTGGGATGAGTATATCTGAGTGATGATTTAGGCTCAAACCTTTTGAAAAAGGTTTGAGGGACATACACCATATGATATTAAATATAAAAAAAAAAAAAAAATTCATGGTGTAGCTCCTTTAAGGCCTTGGAGGTGTTGTGATACCATGAAGTGCATGCATAATCATAATGACCTTGAATGAGGGCCCCTGCAAGAGTTTTCAGAGTATTCTTACTGACTAGACAATCAATCCTCCACAAATAGCGTGTTGTTTGGTTGACATTTTTGATCACATTTTCGGCGTTTTTGTTACCAGAGAGGTTTGCCTCCAAGATGGAGCCCAGGTAGGTAATTTCATCCTTTCTTTTGATGACATCATCACCCACTTTGATCGTGAAACTCTCTGCCTTGCTAAGGTTAGGACTGGACCCAAAGAGGATGGATTCAGTTTTACCCAGGTGTAGTGAAAGTTTGTTGTCAGAGAGCCAGATGCAGATCTTGTTGAGTTCAGAGCTGAGAGTTTTCTCAACCTGAAGCCTGTCCCTGTCCGAGACTAGCAGGGCCGAGTCATCTGCGAACAGGAACAGTTTGCAGTCGCAGGCTGATGACATATCATTCACATATATCAGGAACAGTAAAGGTCCTAGTATACTTCCTTGAGGAACACCACAAGTCACAGGGAGGGGGGGGACTGGGTGCCGTTTACTTCCACCACTTGCTCCCTCCCTTCCAGGTAGGATCTCATCCAGTTCATGTTAAAACATGTAAAAATGTATTCTAAATTATTCACATTCTTTCAAGATTCTGGAGATTGTTCTTAGAATGGGCTCCCAGAGATAAAACATCTTATCAAATTGAGAGGCCTTGAAACAAAAATAAAAGGTTGAGAATCACTAGGTTTCATTTGATCACCGATTCTCTCTACGGGTGTCTTTCAAATGAAACCAATTAGACCCGTAAAAATTAATGGACCCTTATGGGTCTGTAACTCTGAGAGTGTGTGGTTCCATGTGCACACTCTCAGAGTTACATTACAGTGTAGATTGGTTCCAAGATAAATAATAATAATAATAAAAAAAAATTAAAAGCCATTCAATGGGAGCCTTGATATTCCAAAGGTTGCAATCTGGTAACCCATTCGTAAAAATATATATATATTTCCACCCCTTTGTTTTAGCCTCTGGGGGCACCACCTCCTTTTTTTGTGTAGAAACAGGAACTCGGTTATGCTCCTCCCCTTTCATAGTCCACTTCCTCCCCGGTGCTTCTCTGTTTATTCCTAGGCCTACTAACAACAACACTACATGTTTAAGGCAGTAGTGTGTTTATTCCTATACAACAAAACTAAATGTTTAGGGCAGTAGTGTGTTTATTCCTACTAACAACAACACATGTTTAAGACAGTAGTGTGTTTATTCCTAATAACAACATTACATGTTTAGGGTAGTAGTGCTGACAGATTCTGCAGTTAAGTCTTGAGAGATTCCAAAGGTTGAGACTCACTGAATAAGACAACCGTGAACCTTCTATTCCATTCCATTCGCAATGTGACAACAACTCATCTGTGACATGTTGACAGAAAGCTACAGTGACACTTCTCCAAATACCAGTGGTGGAAAAAGTACTCAAATGTTTTACTTAAGTAAAAGTATCAATACTGCAATGTAGAAGTATTGGTATCCAAATCAAATGTACTTAAGTACCAAAAGTAAAAGTACAAAAATGTTTGAAAATAGCAGATCTACAAGCTCACAATGCGTCACATCGCGATGCGCTGTGAGCTTGTAGATCTGCTATTTTCAAATAGCCAAGGTACAAAATAGGGCTAAAGTGTTTAATGTATGTTCTATAATGTATTAATTTATATCTGCAAAGTAACTAGTAACTTAGTTTTCAAATAATTATAGTGGAGTAAAAGTACTATATTTTCCTCTGAGATGTAGTGGAGTAGAAGTAAAAGTATTGAAAATGGGAAATACTCCAGTAAGTGAAAATTCCTCAAAAGTGTACTTAAGCACAGTACTTAAGTAAATGTACTTAGTTACTTTACACCACTGCCAAATACCCATAATAACCCTGACACTGGGGTCGCTCTCCGTGGTGCTGATTCGGTAAAAACCATTGTTTTGGGGCAGTGCCATGTGCGTTGCAGTGCGCTCTCCGGGACGTTAGATGGCGCCAGGATACGGCGCCGTAAGCTCTTTAGGAGGAGGAGGAGGAGGAAACAACAACAATGCAGCAGCAGCAGTAAAGATGGCGATGCCCGGTGGCCTGTTGGCACATTTCTGTCGACAGGCAGGACGATCTGCCTGTTCCCTCTCCAGCCGACATGCGCGGATCAACACACTACAGGCCAGGAGGTCTTATATATCTAGAACCACGGGGAATGGTGAGTTTGTATTAATTCTGTTACCGTTATGTTGTTGTTATTATGGGTCGCTGCAAAGTAGAGGTCGCAGCATAGACCGCATAGCCATGGATCAGACGACGGTCCTCTCTCTGTGACGACCGTCATGGCTGAACTTGAACCTGGTATTTGTACTTACTCCCTTTCTGGTCCGTACATCTACATAAACGTTCAGATTTCAAATATAAAGTGCCACGGATGTTACAATTATGTACGGGCCCTTAGAAGTACCGTATCTTCCGTATTGTTCAATAAAAAGCATTTTAATCCGATCGGTGGCGATTTCCCCCATATGCTTTCAACGACTTGGCCCTATTGGTTGGGAGGTGTACTGCACTCTGATACACTACAACTCTATGAGAAAATGGCCACCGATCGGATTAAAATACTTTTTATTGAAGAATACGGGACATACTAGTACTTCTGAGGGCCCGTACATAATTGCAACATCCGTGGCCATGGCGTAAGCACTTTATATTTGAAATTTGATCATTAATGTAGATGTACGGGCCGTAAATGGAGAAAGTGCTAAAACCAGGTTGAAGTTTCGTCATGACTCATGATATGACGGTCATGTTTCAGGGCTAAGTTGTTGTTATGGTTCGATGAAAAGTAGAGGTCGCACCGTCGCAGCACAGGCCTGTCTCCAGTGGTGTAAAGTAACTAAGTACATTAACTCAAGTACTGTACTTAAGTACCATTTTCAAAATATGTTTAATACATTTCAGACGTATGATAACTTGTGAAACATGACATTCTGCATAATGAGTACTTTTACTTTTAGTACTTTAAGTATATTTTGATGCCAATACTTTTGTACTTTTTTAGGTAAATTTAGATTACCGGACTTTTACTTATAACGGATTGTTTTTGCATCGCAGTAATGATACTTTTACTTAGGTAAACAATGAGAGTACTTTTTCCACCACTGCCTTTCTTTACATATTGCTATGCAAGCCCACCTTACCTGTTATGTTCCATGCACGTTGATTGATTGCACATGACAATATGTTGTACATAATATATATCAAAGGAGAAGACACAAAAAAGCTCAGAGCTTATTTGCATTGAGGTAATATGAGTGCCATGAGTGTGTGTGGGGAGGGGCATAACAGATCCATATAGAAAAATATATAATCTATTAATCGGCATAAATTATATAATGTGACTAAGTGATGATGATCAACTTTGGCACGTTACTAACATGCCATGTTGCCATGTTGAAAGTTAGCTATAGTTTGAAATAATAGAATACTTGGTTTTGTCCATTGGTTCTTAAAGTGGGATCCGGGGACCCCCAGGGGTCCTTGAGGGAGTTCCAGGGGGTCCCCAGCTAAATGATAAAATAGTTAGGAACCAAATGGACCCTTATAAGTCTGTAACTCTGAGAGTGTACAAATGGAACCAAATGGACCCTTACAGGTCCATTTGGTTCCATTTGTACACACTCAGAGTTAAATTAACATTGATTTTACAACATAAATTGGGGTCCCAGAGATAGAAATACCATTACATGGGGGTCCGTAGCCCTATAATGCATGTCAAACTGGGGGTCCTTAAATTTAAAATGGTTGAAAATCACTGCTAGAGGCTAGAGCTGTAAAAATCTTCTCTTATGGGGGTCCTTGGCATATCTTTTCAAATTGGGGTCCGCGTGTCAATTTGGGGGTCCTCGATATTGCCACATTAAACAAATCATTGTATTTTATTTTTTAATCAATATTCTTATCTCTATTCATAGATAGATAAAATGTTTGACTTTCATGTTTGTTTTTTTTAGCTTGTAACTGTGTGATTTATTGTAAAATATATATATATATATATATATATATATATATATATATATATATATATATATATATATATATATATATATATATATATATATATATATATATATATATATATATATATATATATATATATATATATATATATATATATATATATATATATATATTACAGTATGATTGGAGAACCAGTACGATTGAAGAAAGCGCGCTCGTTTTTACCACCCACCCAGCAATTCTGTAGAAGCAACACTAGAGGGAGCCACAAGCCAGGCTTGTGCACAAACATACATGGCCGTGACCACACACACACAGTCACACACACACACACACAGTCACACGCGCGCACGCGCACACACACGCGCACGCGCACGCGCTCATGCTTTTTTTGGTTTATTGAAAGCAGGACTGTTAAGATACTTTTATTGTGTTCTGGCTTTTGTTTTACTTTCTCCCTGACACACACAGACACACACACAGTGATCCATGAAAAGAACTATTCTGTCCCTATCGGTTTACAACTCGAACGGCGCTGATTCGACTTATCAGAGCATCGGCCGGTCAGCGCGGGCACTCGCGCCTCCTCGGCCTCAAGCTCTGTTGAGTCGGCGCGCCTCCGTCATGGACAAGCGTGTGCGTGTGAACGCGTGTTCAGCGTTCCCCTAGCGTAGCTTCCTGGTTGCTATGTGGGGGGGAACAACAAAAGACAGGTCTGCGTCGGCGTCGCATCAAAGCCCCGCCTCGTGGCGCCGCGTTCTCCTTCTCCTCTCCTCCTCCTCCCCCCTCCTGAGCCTCGCGTAATAAACCCCCGCCTCGCAGCGCCGCGTCCTCCTTCTCCTCCTTCTCCTCCTCGCGAACCTCGCTAATAAACCCTGTCTCGAAAAGCCCCGCCTCGCCCCGAAGCCCCGTGCCTAAAAACGAGCGCTCTGTCTTCAATCGTACTGGTTCTCCAATCGTACTGTGACATATATATATATATATATATATCGTGTCTGATTGTACTCGTGTGTTTTTGTATGTTACCCGTTTTATGTAGGGGACTAGGGATGAAATTTAGCATCTTATGCTAAAACCTTGTGTATTTACAGTACTTTAAATGAAATTAGATAGATAGATAGATAATACATAGATAGAATTGTTCCCCACAGAAATCATTAAAAGCGTATCTTTGATTTATTTTGTGGATGCTAATGTGGATTCTGTTATTGAGAAACAGTAAATATTGATGCAAGACTGTCAAGGTTCAGCAATGAACTCCATATGAAGCACTGGTTGTCAACATGGGGGACCACGTGTCCGTGGTATCAAATGGTCCGTGGCCTAATTCGTATAAAATAAATAAATTAACTGGTGATCCTTGAAATGAAAAGGGTTGATAACATGTGTTGATAACATGTTATGTTGTTTTGAACCCTTTAAGACCGGGAACGCATCTGTGTGATTTTAGATTTATTTGGGCTATTCAAAAATAGCAGATATACAAGCTAAGCCTGTAGATCTGCAATTTTTTTTGAAGAATCTCAAATTTGTGCAAATCTTAGAAAAAAATTATAATATATATTTATATTTAAAGCGAACATTTGTAACTCTCAACTTTGCTTCTGGGGGGTCCCTGGAACAACATATTTTCATATGGGGGTCTGTGGCCAAATACATATCATTTTGGGGGTCCTTGACATGAAAAACGTTTGAGAACCACTGATATTATAGCAGCATACTTTTTTTTTTTCTCCCAAAAACTGTTAGGCTTTAGAAGACATTTGTAGAATCCCCCACAAGCAAAGATTTGAGTTACAAATGTTCACTTTAACATATATATATATATATATATATATATATATATATATATATATAAAAAAAATCAAAGATTTGCACACATTTTCACGATATAGTTTTTTTTAGCAGATCTACAATCTCAGCACGGCACTCAGTGCCACGCTATGAGCTTGTATATCTGCTATTTTTGAATAGCCAAAGTATAAAATAATGGTTAAAGTGCTTACACGGATGCGTTCCTGGATTGAATGGGTTAACCCTGTAGCACTTTGTGATTAGCAAAAATTTAAAGTGCGTCATAAATAATATGTATCATTATTATGTGATTATAAAGTCAATCCGAAATATGAACTTTCTTTGTCTTTGACCATCAGAGTTGCAGTTCCGTCTAGATGAGCGGACGGCCCACAGCAGCCTGGACCTGTACAAGAAGGACACAGGTGTGTAGTGATGGGACAATATGAAAATTAAATGTCACGATTATTGTGGCTTTTTTTTTTGCGATTAACGATATTATCGCGATAATCAAAATATGCTTCAAGCGTACCAACAGCGTTCTTTACAGGTCCGTTTTATGAAGTACAGAGGGTTTAAGTGGTATTGAATTTGCCGCTCAAGAAAAGTTAATTCATCCTAGTGTATGACTGAGGACAATTTCACGATAGATTTAAATCTCCACGTACGATTATTGTGAATCCCTAGTAGGGATGAGACCATGTGAACATTTCAATATTATCGTGAAAACTCTTAAAATGTCACTTTTGTTAACCACTTGCACCCCAGCATACATATTCTGGTGGGAACATTAGCCAAAAATAGCAGATCTACCAGCTCTGCTATTTTTGGTGACGAGATTTGGTGTAGATGAAAAAACAAGCAGTCCAAGTACAGAGCCAACTCGGGTGCAGTTGTATGATGGACAATTTTATGATGAATTATTTTACTGATTACAATATAAAACTTCAAATCAACAAAATGCAATTGCGGATCTTAATATCCAGTAACCTAAAACACAATAAAAAAATCCACCATCATTTAAGAGTCTGCACATGTATGGGATTGGTGATTTCTTGTATCTCTCAGTTCGGCATGTTGGAATGTACGTTTCCATTCCTTGTTGATATGATTATTGTGATTTTTTTTTTATCGCGATAACGATTATTGTCCAGGCATGTCACAATTATTACATAATCGTCTAATCGCAATTATTTGAGATAATATTTTAAATATAAATTAAAGCAGAAATAGCAGATCTACAAGCTTACATCATGAATAATAATGAATAATAATAATGAAATTATTAAATGTCAATTAAAAAAATGTCTTATATATATATTTAAGTTATTTGTCATATCTGCCCTGTGCATTATTATATTACGAAGCCCAAAAGGCAAACAGAAATTAAATTTGTATAATCGTTAATCGCAATTATTTGAATGACAATTAATCGTCAACTTAAATTTGTAATCGTGACAGCCCTACTATTGTCCCATCCCTACTACTAGGTGTGATCTACCGCATGCTGGGCATTGACCCCAGCAAGGTGCAGCACAACCCCGAGCGCTTCCGCGACTGGGCGGTGGTGTTCGCCGACGAGACCATCGGCGGCGGCCGCCACTACTGGGAGGTGACCGTCAAGAAGTCCCGCGAGTTCCGCCTGGGCGTGGCCGAGGCGCTCATGTCCCGCGAGGACTGCGTGGGCACCAGCGCCTCCTCCTGGGTGTTCGGCTACGCGCAGCGCCGCTGGTTCGCCATGACCAAGAACACGGTGGTGCCCGTGACGCTGGTGGGCAAGCCGGACCGCGTGGGCATCCTGCTGGACTACGAGGCGGGCGCGGTGGCGCTGGTGGACGTCCAGAGCCTGCGGGTCATCCACACCATCAAGACCCACCGCGGCTTCAGGGAGCCGCTGTGCCCGGCGTTCGGACTTTGGGACGGGGAGCTGCTCACGCACTCTGGCATGGAGGAGCCTCCGGGGTTGAAGTGAATGAACGAACGAACCCCACAGCTGTGCTCAAAGAGTTCAAAGCTTTTAATCCCCTGTCCGAGTGGATCAGATTTGGATAAGCAATAATAGTTAAAATATTTGAAAGTAAAGCCAAAATAAGCAATCTCAAAATATTTGAAAATAAGCCCAAATAAGCAATAATAATTAAAACATTTAGAAGTGGGTGTTAAAGAGGTTATTTGATGAACCCATTAATAAGACCTGAGGCCGATTCTAAAATGCCTTCTAAATCAGTGGTTCACACACTTTCAAGATTTTTCAGAAATGTTCAAAAATAGCAGATGTACAAGCTCGTGACGCGCTGTGAGCTTGTACATCTGCTATTTTTGAATAGCCAAAAATTTTGAAAAGCAAAAATCTTATGCTTTCCCCGGTTTTAATCAAACAGATATTTCTTATTGACATAATGTAACGTTTGCCGGGATCATTCTATGATCACAGATCGGATATCAAAGTGATCCCAATTGTTGATTTTTGGTTTTGAAACCCAAAAATCCAAATCTGGTCGACTCGGACAGGGATTAAAAGCTTTGAACTCTTGAGCTTTGGAGAGATGCATTTCACTAGCGGTGTGGTTGGGTGACGGGGCTCTGGGCTTCACTGTGCATTACAGGGGGTGTACGTACGTAAGTGAACGTTTTGGTTAAAATAAGTGTTAAAAAGGGCTCTGTAGACTGTAATATGATGGTAATCACTGCTATAGAGTGTTTGTTAAATGGGGGGTTCTTCTCCCTGTCTCTCCAGCTCTTTAGTAAACCCCATTGTCAGGTCGGGATGCCTATTTCGTACTGGATAAACACGTGCAATTGGAAGTGATGAAACGAAGAAATTAGCAGACACACTTTTTTTTTTGAACATTTCAAAATTGAAGCTGATAAATGGGTTCCCTTTCCTGATTGGGGGAAATTGCCATCCAGACCTGAAAATGCTGCCGAGACGGCGGAGACCCCTGTTATTATTACTGAACAAACACTGAACAAACACTATCAGAATATAGATCTTTAACTTTTTTTGAATACCAAAAACCTTTTGTTTTAACCAAAACAATATCACTTTTACACTTACCTTTTTAAATTGGGTGTGTTGGCAGCACATAACTGTGTCTTTAAAATCGCATAACTGTGTCTTTAAGAAAACTCTTTCCAGAAATGAAAAAGCAATATCTGTCTTAGAACTAATAATAATAATAATAATAATGGGCACAACATGTCATTGTCCGTGACTCAGTGGGTCCATAAACATGGTCACAATGCTGACTGTATTTCATACAAAGCCTCAGGCTAATGTGTCACAAATGCTGTTATTCTGTAATGTCGCTGTTGTCGGGCAGAAACCTCATCTCCACAGTCAAACTTTTTGTGTTTTATTCGTAGATTAATGTCCTACTTGATCATACTACAGTTTCTCACAAAAGCATCAAAAGTAGCAGATCCACTTCGAGCTTGTGGATCTGCTACTTTTGCTATTTTTGAATTTGAATCCTGAGAAGTTTCCACTAGAGTTCTCAACAAACCTGAAAATTGAGGCCCGGACCTAACTGGGCCCTATTGGGCCGGCCTGAGTTTTGGCCATTGTCGCCCGTTTTTCTTTAATAACACGGGCTAGGAAGGTCGGATGGCAACAATCCAGCTCCCTGAGTAAAGGTTTGAGTTGCATCCAACACATCCACTGCCATTTCCGTCTGCCTTACCGTTAGGCCACTAGGGGCAGTTGAAATGAATTTTTGGGGGGTAATACATTCCCCCCCCCCCCCCCCTTTTTTCTTTTTTTCTTCACAGAACCCGAGGCTTGGCCCAGCCCGACTAATTGGCATAGATATTGGGCCTGCCCCAAAAACGCCGGATAGGGTCGGGTTCGGGCAGTATTTCAGAACTCTAGTTTCTACCCGACAGACGATATCATGTCTAAGATTGTACAAACAAGATTGTCTTAATGGGAACATTCATGCCATGTTTATTTTTAGCTTTACGTTCTGACATTATAATATGCATTATTATACTGTTCTCTTACAGGCAAAGCCATATTTCTCACGTTCATACCGAGATTTGTTTAATTAAAACAACTTAAAATGGTTTTATTTCCCTTTTTTGTCTTTATTTACAGCAAGATATTTTACATAGAGAGAGAGAGAGAGAGAGAGAAAAAACTTTGTACAATACAATGTGTACAATGTACAAGTTATAAAGAGGAAGGGTTTCATTAAAGGAGTAGTTCACCCAAAAAAGTACTTATTTTCCATCAATTACACACCCCATGAAGCCTTGAATTCATGCAGAGTTTAGTTTAGTTTTTGTCGCATTCCTGAGACAATAATTTGATGACTGGGTCATCGGTCAATAGGAGACCTACCGGAGACTCCGCCGGTCATCAAATTATTGGCTTAGGAATGCAGCAAAACAATCTTCATGAATTCAAGGCTTAATGGGGTGTGAATTGATAGAAAATAAGATTTTTTTTGATGAACTAGTCCTTTAAGCAGCAAAAAGGTTGTGTACTGTCAGTGGCATACAGTACAGTAGGCTACATATAAAAACACAATGAAAACAAAAAATAGCATAGATAGCACAAAGTGTTACGTTGTACCTCGAAGCTGGTATAAGTATTAAGTGCAGATGGTCACCGAGAAAAACTGGGATATACTCATCTTGACAAAACTATCCTGCATAGTAGGGGTGCAACCGTTAATCAAACTAATCCATTTAATCAAAACATAATTTATTTTAATATCTATTTTTTATAGCATATCTACAAGCTCACATGTAGATTGTCTATTTTCCTTATTTGTGCACAAATCAGTCAAATGAATCATACAAAATGTATTAGAATTTGTGTCGATTCCTTTGATATATATACACAATTTCAAAGTGTATCCAAAAGAAATAGCACTTGTGGATTATTCAATTAATCTAAGAAGTGATTTAGAAGATGGTGGATGGTTGCAGCCGTACAGCATAGTAATGGTAATAATTGCAGTCTTAATAATGCAGATATAAAGATAAATGAAATACACATTTTCACATCAAAGAGAAGACAGCAATTTCTCAGGCAAAAAGCTCTCCAATCATCACAATCACAATCACAAGCTCTCAACAGGGAATAAATCTAGATTAGGGGTGCAACGGTTATAATCGGACTCATCGATTTATTTGATTATACAAAAATTATCGATTATAATAAAACAAAATACAAAACAATAGCAGATCTACAAGCTAGCAGGTCTGTAACACTGTACAGTGTACAAATGGAACCAAATAGACCCTTAAAATGGACCCTTATGGTACTGTAACTCAGAGTTACAAGCTAGCTTGTAGATCTGCTATTTCAGATATTTGTAGGGCGTAAGTGTCAGACCAATCAGTGTATTATATTATAAAAAGATAAGACTTTTTTCCCACGTTGATTACCAATCAATGCGACAAACACACTCGCTTAATCAGAAAAAAGTAATCACTAGAATAATCGCTAATAAAATAATTGATGCGGTTGCAGCCCTAATCTAGAATGGGACCAAGGAGACACGTGAACCGAACACATTCAATGTCATTATTCTACATTCTTGAGCCGTTCTCTCATTTTGGTGAGGTAGGATCATTGGTGCAGCAGAAAACTTCCGTCTCCCAACAGGAAAATATTTCTACTGCCGGAACCCAGTTCCAGAATCAAACAGAAACATGGACTGCATTGACAAAACAAAAAATAATACATTACGTTGGCTTCTGAAAATAAATAAATGCCTGCAGGACAAACTATTTACATCAAAGTGGCAATTTTTTTGACAAGTGGCTCGCCAAACTTTCTTTACTGTTGTGTGTTTCAAGCCACGTTTCTGCTTACAGTCAGAGAGAGTAAAATTCACCACCTCTCCCTTCATACAAGCGACTGATTTATTGTTACCATCTGATAAAGTGCTATGTGGATATTTACTTATATTATTTTAACTATTCTTTCCCTGTCCAGAGTTGCAATATACAGTACAGTACATGTTTTGAAACGCTCGATGGCCGTGAGTGGTACTTTCAATAATTCTACGGTTGGTACCAGCTTCCATTGAATCAATTTTTCTATGACATCAACACAGTTCCATAACAAGGGACCAGGAGAACACAGGGCAAGACTTATTAAATAAGTCAATGTTTTACAGAAGCTAAGTGAAAAATGTATTCATGCACATGTATGTCTTATCCCAATGCTGTCTCAAGCTGTAATCACACTATAACGTAGCATACAGCAGAGGTGGAAAAAGTACTCCATTTCCTTACTTAAGAAAAAGTATCATGTAGAAATACTCTGTTACATGTAAAAGTCCGGTAATCAAAATGTACTTGAGTAAAAGTACAAAAGTATTGGCATCAAAATATAAGTAAGAGTAAAAGTACTCATTGTGCAGAATGTCCCATTTCACAAGTTCACAAAATGTATAAAAATCTTTTGAAAATAGCTGATCAACAAGCTCACAATGCGTCGCATTGTGAGCTTGTAGAGCTGCTATTTTCAAATGTCCGAAGTAAATAGGCCTACTGTACAGGTCTGAAGTGATTAATGTATGTTTTGTAATAATATTCAAAACCTTCAAAGTAACTAGTAACTAAAAGTTTTCAAATCATTGTAGTGGAGTAAAAAGTACAATATGTGCCTCTGAGATGAAATGGAGTAGAAGTACAAATTGGACAAATTGGAAATACTCCAGTAAAGTAAAAAATACCTCAAAAAGTACAATACTTGAGTAAATGTAATTAGTTACTTTACACCACTGGCCTTCATTGGTAACACCTGTGAAGGAAGTAAGGAAGAGGCCCAATTTCTTTCCAATATGGCCGCTGTGCATAGAGCCTATTAAAGACACACTCATCATTCCATCATCATGCCACTCTATCCCTGGGTTGCTGCTCAGGTTTGCATGGAGGTGCAAAACTGTATATAGATTGCTGGTTCCCAACCCGGGGTCTGCGGGCCCCCCTTAATTGGGGCGCCAACGAGGCCTTGTCTGTTTCGAGGTAATCCAAAATGTAGTTTTGTGGGTCATAATATTGTACAAAAAAAAGTAATAAAGAAATAGAGCTAATAAAGCTCTACAAGCTCACACTGCGTTGTGGGTGTGAGCTTGTTGATCTGCAGATTTTGCTATACGTTGTACGAGAAGTATAAAGGGCTTAAGTGGTCAACAGGTCTGATAAACACGTGTGTGTGCGTGTGTGTGTGTGTGTGTGTGTGTGTGTGTGTGTGTGTGTGTGTGTGTGTGTGTGTGTGTGTGTGTGTGCGCGCACATGTGGGGTTGGGGGGGTCTAAAAAAAAAAGGTTGGAAACCACTGCTTATGATACAGTCCCGTTTCCATGACAATCATGACATCATCGTCCCATCCCATGGTTCCTAAACCTTCATGGAGTCCTGTATGGATTTCGGTGTCTCCTCACTGTCAGACTGCAGGGGGTCCTGGCTGCTCGGGGTGGGGTCCCGGCTCCGGGTGGGGTCCTGTTGTTGGGCAGCAGGGTTAGGCGGCCGATACATGTGCTGGTACTCTCTCAGGACGGTGGCCACGGCGTCGTGACTGAACTGCATGGCGTCGTCCAGAGGGGTGTTGCCCCATCTACCAAACCACACCACAACAAGGAGGTTAATGTGGGACACAAGGTAGAAGGCCTCGTTGCTCAACAGGGACAACTTGAATCAGAAAGAAAAATACCTGGGCACTTCAGGAGAAACTACCCAGATAAAATACTGGATCACTCCACTGGTCTGCACGTATTTATTATTTTGCAGGGGTGACTGACGTTTTGACTTCGTCTTCCTCAGCAGTGTTGATTTCGTCGACTAAAACTATGACAATGAATGTTCGTCGACTACCTTTTTTCACTGACGAAAAACTAAGACTAAATATTATTTATTCATTATTATTATATTATATAATTATTTCATCAACATATAAAAACTAGACTAAAATGTTAGTGAGGGTGTGATGGCTGACTCAGCAGCCACACATAGACTATAATGTATGGTAACTCTTCCTTTTGCTTTATATATTTAGTGTTTATTTTCAGTTATTAACCAGTTGAAATGACATAATTTATTGTTTAGTTGTTTTCCATGAGTGCATTTATGAGTTTTCTTTGAGATACCAGTTCTGTGGGAGGCTGCTGACATAAATGGACATTATGGGCTGGCCAAAGGAATGGGGATCAGCTGCTCCAGATCTGCAGCTAATCTGGACAATTGGACTGCACCACAGTCCCTCTGCACTATGGGGTGGGGCAGGGGTTCTTAGAGTGTCAATGGTAGTCTTTGTCATTTCCCCCTTTTGTATTAACAGTGGTCTGACCCGTCCCTATATATGTCCACCTCCTATGTCATTCTGGTTAGTTCAGTTTTCAGTTGTGTTGTTCAGTCCTGTTTTTCCTGTTTAGTTATTTAGTTTGATTTGTTTATTTTGAGCACCTTTATTGTTTGTTATCCGTTAAATCATTATTTTGAAATGAAACACAAAGAGAAAGAAAAATAAATACAAACAAATGAATATTATTTTAAACCAACAACCCAGTTTCCCTGTGTCTCTCCTTCCGACCAACTCGGTCCCTGACAGATGGTGGCAGTGGTGGGACAACGGTGGAGAGCACAGGTTTCTTTTTTTTTCTAACATTTTTTCCAAACCCTGATGAGCCATGAAGCGTGGCAGAGGAGGAAGAGGATCACCAAACCAATACAGGCGGAGGAGGAGGATAGTCCAGACTCTGGAGCCACTGGAGGGGACACTGAGATCAGCCGAGAGCCAACACTGGCAGACTGGGCCGGTATTGTTCAGGCCCACATGGCAGTTGATGAACCTGGTCCACAGGCCGAAGTAACAGTTTCTCCAGAGGGTTCTCCAATCGTCGCTACCTCAGGTCGATTTCGGTTCTCTCTAGAGCCTGGATTCCCAACTGAGAGTGATGGTGAACATTTTCTGATAACTTTCAAAAAACATTTCATCAGCATGGAGGTGGCCAACCTGTGGATTCTCACACCACACTGGTAGTGTGTTGTGAGGGGGGTTGTTGGTGTGCAGCTGCTGACCTGGTAAATGGCTTGTGTCGTCCCTTGCATGATGGACGTGATGGACATGAGGGACATGATGGACGTGAGGGACGTGAAACGACGTGAAGCGAGAAGCGTGAAATGTGAAGCGAGAAACGTGAAGTGAGAAGCGTGAAGTGTGAGGGGATCCAGACTGACCATAAAGCCCTCCAGTGGATGCAGCAGATGACAGACACCAATGGCCGCCGCATCACAAAGTGGTACCTGGCCATGCAACCTTTCCGCTTTACAGTGCAGCACATACCCGGCCAACTCAACGTGACTTTGGATTATCTCTCGCTGTTTCAGCGAGAACTCCGAAGGGGGGGAGTGTGTGATGGCTGACTCAGCAGCCACACATAGACTATAATGTATGGTAACTCTTCCTTTTGCTTTATATATTTAGTGTTTATTTTCAGTTGGTCATTATTAACCAGTTGAAATGACATAACTTATTGTTTAGTTGTTTTCCATGAGTGCATTTATGAGTTTTCTTTGAGATACCAGTTCTGTGGGAGGCTGCTGACATAAATGGACATTATGGGCTGGCCAAAGGAATGGGGATCAGCTGCTCCAGATCTGCAGCTAATCTGGACAATTGGACTGCACCACAGTCCCTCTGCACTATGGGGTGGGGCAGGGGTTCTTAGAGTGTCAATGGTAGTCTTTGTCTTTTCCCCCTTTTGTATTAACAGTGGTCTGACCCGTCCCTATATATGTCCACCTCCTATGTCATTCTGGTTAGTTCAGTTTTCAGTTGTGGTGTTCAGTCCTGTTTTTCCTGTTTAGTTATTTAGTTTGATTTGTTTATTTTGAGCACCTTTATTGTTTGTTATCTGTTAAATCATTATTTTGAAATGAAACGCAAAGAGAAAGAAAAATAAATACAAAAAAATGAATATTATTTTAAACCAACAACCCAGTTTCCCTGTGTCTCTCCTTCCGACCAACTCGGTCCCTGACAGAGGGACTAGTGGAGAAGAGATCCAGTAGAACTAAAATACATTTTGTTTGGTTGCGCTCAGGTGTTGCACTCTGAAAATAGTTATGATATTTTGTCGACTAAAACTAGACAAAAACTAAAACATTTCAGATGACTAAAATATGAACAAAACTAAATGGAATTTTATTCAAAAGACTATGACTAAAACGAAATCAAAAATTTCTGTCAAAATCAACACTGACTCAATTGAGAGACGCAATTGAGTCAAAACATCACTCAGTCACCCCTGCAAAATAATAAATACGTGTTTTATCTGGGTATAGTCTCTATTGAAAGGTTAATGTGGACTCTGATAAACACACCAAAACAAGGTTAATATGGACTCTGATAACCTGGTCATGGGGTGGTCACGACATTCAGCGCTTCTCAGGTTGGTGACATTTTTTCTGAACAGTCAACCACGTAAACAAACCCAGATGTCCCTGTTGGAGCCATTTCATTTAATATGTCTTAAGACTAAATGTGGCCCCTACTGGGTCACAGTGCCTTGGAGAATGTCACCATAGTTTTCATTCATCAAGCCACAGGTGTGTGCGCACACACACACACACACACACACACACACACCCATATTCTGGCGTACTGTAGATTCGGTATATTGGCTCAACACAGTCCCTATTCTGGGGTGAACAGTTGCCGAAAATACCCGATCTACAAGCTTGTGAGCTTGTAGATCGACTATTTTCTGCAAAGCGATTTGGTGTAGAGAGAACTGGTCATTGTCAGTCATTTCTTGGTATATTTAAGTTATTTGTCATATGCCTGAGCAATTTTTGTTTTTAAAGCCTATAAGGCAAACTGAATTAAAAATGTAATATTATGTTCCAGTGGTTATTGCCAAAAATACAATTAAATTAATCAACAATCAACTAAAATGTCATGATCATGACAGACCAAATCCTTACTGTGGTGCAGACAGAATGTCTGTCTGTCTGTCTGACTGACAGATACAAGTATTTGAATCTTTACCTGTCTTTCATGTTGGGATTGACTTTAGCGACTTCTGTGAGGAAGATGACTGCCTCCAGATGACCTGCAATAAACAGCAAATCATTTCAATAGGAGTGCAGGGTTTCCAAAAAAAATTAACAATGAAACTTTTTCATAACCTTTCCAAAGCCTTTCAGCCCATTTCCAGGCCTATATCAATCATATGGTGCAGTAATGAGGCTCTTACACCAGTGTGCTATCAATGCCCGAAGACACTCCTGCAACGGTTGTCACATGACAAAAATAACAGATCTACAAGCTAACAACGTATCACGGTGCATCGTTTTGTCAGCGTGTAGATCTATTCTTTCCTGTATACATATTTCAGACATGTTTGGGGACAAAATCAATAGCCAAAAACCATGGCTATCATTTGATTAATTCCAAAAAAATTCCAGGCCTGGAAAACAGTTTTTCTAATTTCAAAACATGTCCAGGAATGTAATGACCATGGGAACCCTGAAAGTGTCATTTTGGTTTAAGTGTGTTTATCCCATTCAATCCGGGAACGCATCTGTATCACTTAAGATATCTTTAGGCTATTCAAAAATAGCAGATCTACAAGCTCATAGCGCAGCACCGAGTGCCGTGCTATGAGCTTGTATATCTGCTATTTTTGAACAATCGTAAAAGAAAAATTGCAAATCTTTGAATAACAGTTTTTTGAAAAAAAAACATTAAGTTGCTATATTAGTGGTGCTCCAACTTTTTCATGTCAAGGACCCCCAAAATGATATGTATTTGGCCGCGGACCCCCATCTCAAATATATGTTGTTCCAGGGACCTCGCCAGAAGCACAGAGCGGAGTTAAAAATGTTTGCTTTAAAACATATATTTATGGCCCGGACCTTTGGTGTAACCGTCTGGGCACCTAGGCTGGTAATCCAGCTTGACGGTGTGTCGCGGGTTTGACTCCCGATCCTGACGACCTTTGCGCATGTCACTCCCCATCTCCTGTCAGTCTACTGTCGTATCAAAAAAAACTAACCAAACATATATATATATTCAAAGATTTGCACACATTTTCTAATAACCAAAGAAATCAAAAAATGGACACAGATGCGTACCCGGTCTCAAAGGGTTAATATGAGGCATGTAATAACTGAAGAATGAATGAATCATCATAGTAATGATGATGAAGTGTCACCTTCTGCAGCGGCCACATGCAGGGCAGAGCGAGCGTCATAGTCCTTCTCCTCCATGTTAACGTCTGAAAGGGCAAACCTGAAGGAGCATCAACCACCAGGGCGGGGACAGAGAACACATGGAAAGGTTAACCAGTGATGGATGGATGCTGCTTTGCTGCTCTCCTGAATAACATTGAAACTATAGGAGTAAAGAAACCAAATCAGATTATAATAAATTATGGAACAAACAAATGAAGACTTCTCTAGTCTGCATGGCGCCGGAGCTTTATGATGAAAACGAGGATGGTTATACAGTTAGGCCTGTCACAATTATTACATAATCGTCTAAACGCAATTATTTGAGATCATCGCAATTATTTTGTCATAATCGGTTTAATCGTTTCCATGTTGAAAAATGTTCAATAGATTTTCAAATATAAGAAAAAGCAAAAAAGGCAGATCTACAAGCTTACAGCGCTTCACGTATTTCCTCAATAAAAAAAAAAAGTATAAAATGATTAAATAGGTCAGTAATTTTTTTTTTTCCCTACATTTTTATCCCACGATTTTGTAACCCTATTTTTTACACCCAGTGCCAATTGTCTATGTAATCCTGGGCACTACCTTCCCTCTGCCAACCTAGGGAGGCCAGGGCCGAGCTCATGCCTCCTTCAATGCATGAGAGCCAACTGACCTTCTTGTCACCTGACAGGGGGGAGTTTCCCTGGTTGGACGTAGCGCGTGGAAGGAACACGTTATTCCAACCAGTTCCCTTCCCCTCCATCAGGCGCCCCGGCTGGCCAGGGGGAGGCAGTATAGTGACCAGGATTACTGCATGTTTTTGTGAGGGTACCTACCCTAGGAGACACGGGGAGAACATGCAAACTCCACACAGAAAGGCAGTCATTTCTTTGTATATTTCAGTTATTTGTCATATCTGCCCTGTGCAAGAAGGCTAAAAGAAATGTACATTTTATTCATAATGTTCCAATGTTCAATGACAGAAACATAATTACAGCCCTAGTTACAGTGCAGTTACAGTAATCAAACTGCTCCATTTAATATATTTTAAAAAAAATAACTGATGAATAACTTTTTATAAAAAAAACTGATTGGGGGGATTAACATAGTTTTTATTTTGTCAAATTTATTGAAAATAGCCGTTCTGTAGATTTTCGCTATTATTGTGCAACACCGTTGTACGATGAAGTACTGATTAATAAGGCTTAGCTGGTTAATATGACTGAATCGAATAGATTTTTTTCACCTTGTTCTGTTGATATATTATATCAAATATAATAGATTACCAAAAAAACACAGTTCGTGGTAATTGATATAGAATAATCACTAAGAAGTATAATGGATAGTTGCAGCGCTAACGTAAGAGTCTTCACTCACCTCCTCAGAGCAGAGACATCTCCGTTGTAGGCTGCAAACATCAGGTTGATCACTGACTTGTTCTAATGGGACAAAAAGACAAATCATAATTATGATCATGGATTTGATCCTGGTTGTTTGTATGCAGCAGTGTTTCTGGGCCCCCCTTTGTGGGACGTCAAAGATCACAGGGCCTTGAGGCCTTGTCTGGTTGGAGGTAGTCCAACATTTTAAAGTAGCTAAAATAGCTGAACTACAACCTCTCGACGCATTGTGATAGGTTCATAGCAGTGGTGGAAAAAGTACTCACAATACTAAGTAAAAGTATCAATACTGCAATGTAGAAATACTCTGTTACAACTTAAAGTCCGGAATTAAAAATGTACTTGAGTGAAAGTACAAAAGCATTGATATCAAAATGTACTTAAAGTACCAAAAGTAAAAGTACTAAAATGTTTGAAAATAGCAGATCTACAAGCTCACAACGCGTCGCGATGCGACGCGTTGTGAGCTTGTAGATCGGCTATTTTCGAATAGCCTAGGTATCAAATAGGGCTAAAGTGGTTAATGAATATTCTATAATATGATTATGTATATCTGCAAAGTAACTAGTAACTAAAGTTTTCAAATAATTGTAGTGGATTAAAAGTACATTATTTGGCTTTGAGATGTAGTGGAGTAGAAGTAAAATTATTGAAAATTGGAAATACTCCAGTAGAGTAAAAAATACCTGAAATTTTTACTTAAGTACGGTACTTGAGTAAATGTAATTAGTTACTTTACACCACTGGTTATTACACTGGCCCGGGGCGCAGTCCGAAAGTCAAAGACTAGACTAGGACAACAAGAACTCAGTCAGTCAGTCACAACAGGAGGGAGTAGAATTGGATTAATGGACTGTGACATCAAAGTCCACGGGCCAATCACAGCAATTTTCTAAGGCTAATTATTCAGAAAACCCCAGACCACAGAAAATCTACTGAATGTTCAAAGTTCTGTTTGTTTGGGTGTAATTGAGGTCAGAAAACAAACAAAAACAAACAAACAGAGAATCATCGTCATGAAACCTTTAAGCATGTTTATAAACCCTAGGGTGGGGGGCAGCTTTGAGTCAACATAGCAAAGGCACGGTCACCCGTCCTTACCGCACTAGACTTTATATACAACTGACAACTGCGTTGTGAAGCTTGTAGATCGGCAATGTTTGCTATTGGTCATCCCACCTTCACTTAATGCGACCCGCAGGTTAATATTGGAATACTTATATATTATTGATTTCAGCTGTTACAATTTCAAACATGCAAACAAGACCTGCTTTAACTACTTCAGTCTATATTATAGTAGCTTAATGACTAGTATTACAATTGTTAACATAAGTATAACTAAATGCATTTGAAATGAAATAAAATTTTCACTTTTCAGGATTCTAAAAATAGCAAAAAATAATTCAGGATTCCAATAAAAAAATGACAAAAATAGCAGATCTACAAGCTGAAAACGCGCCGCACTGCGACGCATTTTGAGCTTGTAGATCGGCTATTTTTGCTACTTTTGTGTGACATAAAATGACGAAGTAGGGCATTAATTACGAAAAAAGTTAAAATACGGAGATAAGATGTTTCTGCCCGACTGTATGCAATGTGGCCCTCTGGAGTGAGTGTGGAAATATAGTGGCCCTCTGCATCATCAAAGTTGCCCACCCCTGAGATACACTGAGATATGAAGTCAGAATGGCAATTAGAAAAACCTCGCAATCACAAGAACAACACTGATGCGATTCAGGCCTTTTTTATTCTGACTCAGCCGGTGGAAATGTTGAGTTAATGACCTCTACATCTTCATTGAAATGGACCCCAGTGTTGGGTAAACACAGCATTACACAGGGTCTCCCAAACCTGGGGTCCAGGTTTAGGTGGGACGTGAGGCATTGTCAGCAGTGGTGGTAAAAGTACTCATATTCTTTACTTAAGTAAAAGTATCAATACTGCAATGTAGAAATACTCTGTTACAAGTAAAAGTCAAGAATTCAAAATGTACTTGAGTGAATGTACAAAAGTATTGGTATCAAAATGTACTTAAAGTACCAAAGGCGGAAACTTCTTATGCAGAATGTCCCGTTTCACAAGTTTCAAATGTATAAAAATCAGAAAACAGCTGATGCGATGCGACGAGTTGTGAGCTTGTAGATCAGCTATTGTCAAATAGCTGATCTGAAATGGTTAAAGCATGTTTTGTAATAATCTATAAAGTAGCTAACTAAAGTTTTCAAATAATTGTAGTAGAGTAAAAAGTGCAATATTTGCCTCTGAGATGTAGTGGAGTAGATTGAAGTAAAAGTATTGAAAATTGGAAATACTCCAGCAAAGTAAAAGTACCTAAAAATATTACTTAAGTACAGTACTTGAGTAAATGTACTTAGTTACTTTCCACCACTGATTGTTAGGTGTAAGAATGGGGAACCATGCACTGATGTATTGGAGGCCTATAATCACAAAGGCGTGAAGCACTTTCATTTCACAACTTCCGACCCAGATAAAGAGACACAATCCACCTTTTAAGTTGGACAAACATTTACAATAAGATAAGATAAGATAAACCTTATTGTTTCCCTGGGGAGCGATGTGTTCTGGACTCTGTAATCAGGCCATGTAGGACAAAAGAAAACTAATAAGGCAACAAAACTAAAAAAAATCAAAGCAAACGTGGATATCCTCTCCTTATCTTGTTTGACAGCTGTAAATTTACATTAAGTAGTTCAGAGCAAGAATGTTCCGCTATGCGTTTCCTGTTATCAGTGACCAGGATCAGTGGATACCGCAGGGCCTATATTTTTTATTTACTACCATATGGTAGTCCATTTATTTCTTGAGTCATTTATTTATTCATTAAAAAAAATAATCTATTTTTTTCAATGTACCTGTATTGTAATATCCTACTAGGCCTATAGGGGCGAGTGGGGGTCAAGTTGAGCCCCCACAACCGCGCACAAAGATCGGCGCCTCTGCAGTTACCTGGTATAGGGTTAGTGCATTGTTGATTTTGACAGCAATTTTTTATTTAGTTTTAGTCATAGTCTTTTGAATAAAATTCCAATTTAGTTTCAGTCATATTTTAGTCATCTGAAATGTTTTAGTTCTTGTCTAGTTTTAGTCGACTAAATATCATAAGATTATAGTCGACTAAATCTACAGTTGATTTAGTCGACTACATTTTTTTTGTCGGTGCCTTGATGGCGTCGTAATGGCTGATTTTACACTCGGTTGCATGCTGAAAATAGCAGATCTACAAGCTCACAACGTTGTGAGCTTGTAGATCGGCTATTTTCAGCATGCACACCCTAGCTTAACCAACCATAGAATGACTTGTCTTTTAGTTCTACTGGATCTCTTCTCCACTAGTCACTAACATTTTAGTCTAGTTTTTATTTGTTGACAAAATTATCAATATATTTAGTCTTAGTTTTAGTCGTTGTAGCTTAGTTTTTATTTAGTTTGTATTTAGTTTTCAGCAGTGAAAAAAGGTAGTCGACCAGCATTTTTCATCATAGTTTTAGTCGACCCCCACGACGCGCACAAAAATTGGCGCCTCTGCAGTTACCTGGTATAGGGTTAGTGTTAGGGTAGTGTAACACAGTTACCTGGTGTAGGGTTAGTGTTAGGGTAGTGTAACACAGTTACCTGGTGTAGGGTTAGTTTTAGGGTAGTGTAACACAGTTACCTGGTATAGGGTTAGTGTTAGGGTAGTGTAACACAGTTACCTGGTGTAGGGTTAGTTTTAGGGTAGTGTAACACAGTTACCTGGTATAGGGTTAGTGTTAGGGTAGTGTAACACAGTTACCTGGTGTAGGGTTAGTGTTAGGGTAGTGTAACACAGTTACCTGGTGTAGGGTTAGTTTTAGGGTAGTGTAACACAGTTACCTGGTGTAGGGTTAGTTTTAGGGTAGTGTAACACAGTTACCTGGTGTAGGGTTAGTTTTAGGGTAGTGTAACACAGTTACCTGGTGTAGGGTTAGTGTTAGGGTAGTGTAACACAGTTACCTGGTGTAGGGTTAGTGTTAGGGTAGTGTAACACAGTTACCTGGTGTAGGGTTAGTGTTAGGGTAGTGTAACACAGTTACCTGGTGTAGGGTTAGTGTTAGGGTAGTGTAACACAGTTACCTGGTCCTCAGCAGGTCTTCTAGGATCGTGCTTCTTGGTGAAGTGTCTCAGGTTGTCATAATTGTGGAAGTTGAATTGAGACACCAGCTCCTAAACAATGACAACTTTAATAAGAACTGGATGCACTTTTATTATTTAAAATGTTTTTAATTAAGGGTTAATTCACTTTTCCTTTTTTTTGCAAAAAAAAATTAATATTATTTTTTATAAATTCTTGAAACAAAAAAAACCTGTGATAGTTATATCGCATGAACATACTCTACCATACAGATCAAACATTTTATTCACACAGAAAGAATTATGGATTGCAGTTTTAAATGAAACGACTGATGCCACATACTTCACAGAAATGGATGCCTCGTACACTGTTCCCCACTCTGTCTAGTGCTGGGGACCAGCACATCATTCCCATCACGTTGGGGACCACCAGTAGGACAGCTCCTGAAACACCAGACTTAGCTGGCAGGCCCACCTGAATGACACACAACACAGGCACAGCATGGAGTCAATACTTTGTAACAGTGACTCTGTTGACTCTGTTAACTTTTTAAAATTTCAAGGACCCCCATAACTCTGAGAGTGTACAAAGGGAACCAAATGCACCCATGGGTGCATTTGGTTCCATTTGTACACTCTCAGAGTTACAGACCTGTAAGGGTCCATGAACCCCCTCAAGGTACCCTGAGGGTCCCTGCTTGGACCTCGGACTTGGACTTTGAGAACCACTGCTTTGGAAAAGCATCATTGCATCATTGTTGCATCATTTTATGGATGGCATTGAACCAAATGTCAAACATTTTGAGCAATTTTCAAAATATACGTATATATTCAATTTTTATTTTATTTCTTAAACGTTTTAAAACGTTTTTCAAAATAAAACAGGACTTCTACAGTACAAGCTCACAAAGTGTTGCATTGCGACGTAGATTGTCTTTTTACTGCATAACAGGGGCCATCGCCATGCTGGCTTGTGGTGGACATTTTTTACAAAATTCTATTTTTGCCATGGACATACAATATAGATAAACACATAAAGAGCTCGCCCTAAAGGACCATTACAGGTCTGTAACTCTGAGTGCGTACAAATGGAACCAAATGGACCCTTACGGATCCATTTCATTTGTACACACTCAGAAAATAATCCACTGCACCAGTGGACTCATAGCTACTACTACTGTATGTATTGTATGTGCCATACAATACATAGTGTCATAGTAAATCAGTGTCATACATATTCTGAAGAAAACCTGGAGACTGACATTCAGTAATTGGGTGTTATCATCAAAATAAGAACATTATTAAGGTCATTACACACCGGCGATTATGCGAATATACGCAAAATTCGGATTCGAAGCTTGCATTGACTTCATAAGTTTAAAAAAAAAAACGTATTATTCGCATGAAAAAAATCGTCCCCGGTGTGTAAGGAGCTTTATGGTGTGTAAAAACAAAATCAAACATTTGGCACAGACAAGGCCAAGACCACATGTGTACGTGTACGGACATATTGATGACCCCTGCCGCATAAGCCTGGAGGCATGTTGCTGTGACTGCATGGTGAGGCTCTGTGCTGTTTCTGCCAGTATAAATGGATGGTCTTGCTGTTACGTACATGAAAGGCAAACTCTCCAGAGAAGTCGTACATTCCACACGAGTGCATCAGACTCAGCGTGTCGCGCACCGCCTCCGTGCTCAGCACACGCTCCCCTGTGATTGGACAGATGCCCCCGTTGGCCAGCGTGGCGGCCATGACACTGCCGGACTCGCACGTCACCTCGATGGCACACAACTGGAATGGACAAACACACCAAACTATTAGACATCTGTTAAAACAGAGATACAATAATGTAGGTGGGTACTGTAGACAGACAGACAGACAGACAGACAGACAGACAGACAGACAGACAGACAGACAGACAGACAGACAGACAGACAGACAGACAGACAGACAGACAGACAGACAGACAGACAGACAGACAGACAGACAGACAGACAGACAGACAGACAGACCTGAAAGTAGCAGTCCAAAGCTGCCATCATGTCTGCGTTCTCAGGGAAGCACTGCAATGACAACAGTCTATAATCAGCGCATATTGCAGATATTGACTGCTATTTTTCGTTTAAGTTTACTGTATATAAGTCCAGTCTAAAGTCTTTTGGTGCAAGTCCAAGCCAAGTCTTAAGTCGAGTCTCAAAGTTGCACAAAGTGATATTGTCTTGTTAAAATAAGTGTTAAATTGCTCTATATTCCCATAGTAATCATTGCTATAGAGTATTTGTTCAGTAACAGGGGTCTCCCTAACCCTCACCCTCTCCAGCTCTTTAATAAACAATTGTGTAATGGTAGTTGTGAGATATGGCGTGGACATAAACACACAAAAAAAGGATCTGACCCAGTATATATCCCTGGGGGACCCCGGTCATGTGGATTAAACTTATTCATCTTATACCCAGCCTGACACGCTTCAAATACATTCTGCACCCAAATCAAAATCCTTCTACTACATCAGTTGATTAAATTATTTTAATGGCTAACAGGTCACCCTAAAGCAATCAAACAGGTGCGACGAGTGGTTAGGGTGCGTACCACATGGGCTCAAATGCCTGACAGTAAGTCTCCAGGTTCGATTCCCAGCTGAATCGACCATTTACTGCATGTCACTCCCTTATTCTCTCTCTCCCTGTTTTCTGTCCCTCTCCACTGTCAAAAAGAAAACATAAAATACTCCAAAAATGACACTAACTGGAAAGCAATCAAACAAACGTTCAAAACCCTTTTGAATTGAAGTAAAGCTAATATTGACAACAGTAGGCTACATTGATGTAAACCTTGCATAAATCTGTCCCAAACACGTGCCTGTGCTTTTCCACAACACAACACAACTCAGTCTGAGTCTGGATAAACATTATATTAAACATTAACCTTTATGTTTTCCTGTGTTATGATAACCTGATGTAAACCTTCCACTGTAAATATATCTACTGTATGTCTGGGTAAACATTATATTAAACATTAACCTTATGTTTTACTGTTATTATGATATCCTGTTATTGATGCAAACATTATACTGTATATACATCTATCCATCTAGGGCTAGGCTAATGTGCTTTACCACAAAACAAGTCATACCCAGTGTAAACATTAAGTTAAGGGTTAAACATTAACATTAACAAGTTAAACATTAACATTTATGGGTTGCTGCATTATGATAAACCTGAATAACCTGAAGTGGAATAGACTTCCGCTGTCTATAAATCTATCATAAACATTCTGCACAAAAGTGCTTGTGTTTTTCCACAACTGGGAATCTGGGTCAAAATGGGTCAAAACTAGCAAAAGTAGCAGATCTGCTACTTTTGATGCTTTTGTGTGACGCTGTATTATGATCAAGTAGGGTGTTGATTTACGCAAAACAAACACAATAAGTTAGAATATGGAGATAAGAGGTTTCTGCCCGAGAGCAAAGATATGTTAAACATTTACATTTTACAGTCATTTGGCACATGAGGCTGTCTGCTTCTCAACATAATTCAATGCTACTTAACTCTGATGTATACAAGCAAAAGATTGCAGCTATAGGGCTGGGGCGATTAGGGTTAGGAGTAATGGAGTAAGAAAGGTTTGTCGGTCAAGTCCACAGCTCTGTATACAGTAGGTCCATTCAACCCCCAGGCCCTGTCACCACTCACCTTTTTCTCTTTGAGATAATAACCAATGGCATAGTTCCGATCCCCTGTCTCCTTCTCTGACTGGAATCTATTCGATTAAAGAGGGGAGACTAATGTTTCATACAGTATATGACACATAATCTGCAAGATTATACAACTGAGACTAATGTTTCATATGACAACACAATAGTCCTTTTTCATGGTAGCCATATATATTGAAATAGTATATTTATGGTGACATTTCGATGTCAGAAGTGTTGCAGCCAGCGCACGTATCTATTCTGCATGTTGTTAGGGTTACAACCCTCTATGAGGAGAAATAAGGTGCTCTGTTCTGACGTTACGGGACTGTTGCTCGCTCTATCTATGCTGTCATTCACCAACATATACCTTGCAGTATGTTCATTCCCGCTGACGCAAGTCTTTGATAGTTCTCACTCAGACCTGTACTTTTGTGTGCTTTTTTTTGTTCGGTTGTGGACGTGTGGTGGAGTTAGTAACAGGGGTAGACATTCTAAATGCCCGGGCGCGCCATGCTGGCTCCGACAGTGCAGGGCAGCAGCCAGCAGGAACAGACAAGATACATGGCACAGAGACGAAGGCACGTCAAGAGGTCCAACCTCAAAGTTCACCAATGTTGAACTCCACGCTTCAGATACCTCGAGGCGCAGCAACCGGATGCCCCGCCCCCTCGCTCCCATAGGACGAAGTTAACGTGGCGCTGGCGCTTCTGTGCCCTTATGCTAAATCATGTACAGGTGTTACTAATGATACAAATTAAGCCTTTGTTCCATGTAACATAGCCATTCCAGTGAGCCAACATGCAAAATAGCAGCATGCATCCTGACTCCTGACTCCACTGTCAGGACGAAATCAACACTGATCCTGACAGTGGAACACAACCTTAAATACTGTCATTTGTTACAGGATGCAACATTACCCTACTATTTACACGTATGTGGCTAAAGTATGAGTGTAGTGTGTACTATTATACTTTAGCATAACACTCACACTGCGTTGTTGAAGCCCACAAATTCTCCACCAGCCATGGCGTTCAAGAAGTCCATAACCTACAACGATAACACAGAAATATTTGTTGAAACAGCATGCAACCAAAATATTATAATAAGACTGTGAAATACAAAACCATTTGGGTACTTACATAGTCAAACCTTGCAGCTTTATTTGTCTGAGGCTGTAAACAGAAAAAAAAGACAGAATAACGTTGGCTTTGTTTTGAAGCTTTGACTTACAGTAATTAACACATACGTCAACAGTCATACAGGCCCTATAGATGGCAGTATTCTGACACTAATGGCATGCATGACACATATGACATGTCTGCTTTGGTCTGCCTGCTTGCCAGTGGTGTAAAGTAACTAAGTACATTTACTCAAGTACTGTAGGCCTACTTAAGAACGCTTTTGAGGAATTTTTACTTTACTGTAGTATTTCCCATTTTCTGTACTTTTACTTCACTACATTTATTTGAAAACTTTAGTTACTTTATAGATTTTGATTATTATTAAAAAACACACTAACCACTTCAGCCATATATATATTTCGGCCATTTGAAAATAGCAGATCAACAAGCTCACAATACATTTTGATACCAATACTTTTGTACTTTTACTCAAGTCAATTTTGAATTGTAACAGAGTATTTCTACCTTACAGTATTATTACTTTTACTTAAGTAAAAAATGTGAGTACTTTTACCAATGTGAGTACTTTTACTGCCTGCCTGCCTGCCTACCTGCCCGCCTGCCCGCCCGCCCGCCTGCCCGCCTGTCCGTCTGTCCGTCTGTCCGTCTGTCCGTCTGTCTGTCTGTCTGTCTGTCTGTCTGTCTGTCTGTCTGTCTGTCTGTCTGTCTGTCTGTCTGTCTGTCTGCCTGCCTGTCCATGTTATAATGTGGGCATCTGTGAGGCGAACACGAGGTCTTCTTGGATTTCAAGACTGTGGAAAGTATCGTTGACAAGTAGTAAAGAGTGACTAAATGTGGATTGTACTTAGTGTGCTCTCTCTTTAACGACCTCACCGATTATTTATAACTGGAGGAGATGATGTAAGACTGAATGTGATGATGCTGTGAGGTCATTCTTTGCACGACTCTGTTATGCATCAAAGCATGGTTACAGTGGTTAATCGATTCATTAATATATTATATTAAACAATTTAATATAAAAAAATTATATGTATTTTTATTTAGCATTCCTGACAATAATTCAATATTTTCTAATGCTGCTGTGGTAGGAGACCAATACAAAACTATATAAAAGTATAATATAAACAACTCTCCCAGTATAATCACTGATCGCTGATGATCCAGTTTCAAAGAGAATGTTTTAAATATGGTTTTGCTCTTGTTGGGATTGGCGTCCTATTAACTTATTAACAATATTAACAATATAGTAAAATATTGGATTATTGGCTGAGGAATGTGACAAAAACAAAAGCATCTCCATGTGTTCAAGGCTTCATGGGGTGAGTATATTGATAGAAAATATGTAATTTCTTCGGGTGAAGTATTCCTTTAATTGAAAAAGTAATCTCTAGAATAATCCCTAATAAAGTGATGGATAGTTGCATTCCTGCTTGGTTCCAGTGAGGCCTCTCTGCTGTAACTCTCACTGACATGCCAACTGTTTTTTATCAACAAGACTTGGCTGACCTTTACATTCTGTTGGCACAACCGTTGTCACCTCACCGGTGCACAATGTTAAAACCTTGAAGCATCTTTCTCCTACTCTGTGTGTAAATAAACACAAAGTCCCTGTTTGTAATGTAATGGCTATCAAAGGCAATGATAAACAAACACACACACACACACACACACACACACACACACACACACACACACACACACACACACACACACACACACACACACACACACACACACACACACACACACACACACACACACACGTGAGACACCACCTCTCTCTCCCTCCCTCTCTCTGTCCCCCCCCCTCTCCCCCTCTCTCTCTCTCTCTCTCTCTCTCTCTCTCTCTCTCTCATCTCTCTCTCTCTCTCTCTCTCTCTCTCTCTCTCTCTCTCTCTCTCTCTCTCTCTCTCTCTCTCTCTCTACACAACATGTAAAGCCAGTTATCTGACACACACCTTCCCCGGTGGGAGCCGTTATTGGCCAGACAGACACACGCCCCTGTTGTCAGCATAGTGTCTCAAGCACGCGGTCCTTCCCCCCACATAGAACCTGACCTACATAAGATAACAGACCTATCTGTGGCTGTCAGCTGGCAGGGACAGTTCAGCGGGCAGGGCGAAGCATCCCGCCGGCAGAACAAGGCATACGTGCACCCTCCTACAGAGCTACGTACATACAGGGGGTGGATGCCCCCTGCACCCAGTCGGATGATGATTATTGATTAATACACGTCACTGAGTCAGCAGCTAATGGTGCAGGGTGAAGTTTCTCAACTGATCGTTTGTTTTGGTTTTTTGTTGTTGTTAAAGCTCTATATATTCTGATAGGGGTCTTCCCGTCTCTCCAGCTCTTTAGTAAACAGAAAAGTATTGTTTAAGTCTGGACTCGGGATACCAATTTTAACCAATCAGGAGAGAGAACCCCCCCCCCCTCGTTTACCCATCACATCCAAGTTCACTTGCTCATCCTGCTGTGTGACTTCTCACTCCTGATTGGATCAAATTGGTATCCTGGCCTGAAAATGTACTTTATGTTTACTAAAGAGCTGGAGAGACACGGAGAACCCTGTTACAAAACAAACACTATTATAGCAATGAGTACGATCAGAATATAGAGCTATAACACGCATTTTAACATGCACTCATACTGTACTGTGGTAGTTTGAAGCACCCAGTCAACCAGACTCAATGGGTGCTGAATGCCTTGACATTAGATAATGTTGCACTGTCTGCAGTCTAGAGCTGTTAGGTGGACAATAAGCTGCCATGTCCTCCTGATAACAACACAGACTCTATGCTAAGTGCCAATCCATGGAACACTGTTATCACTTTTCCAAAATGTAAAAAATGTAAAAGAAATGCTTGGAAAATGGTCTCAAGTAATGTAAAGTATACATGATTAGAGCATGCTTGAACATATGACTATTAAATATCAAATATTTTGTACATATATAGTAAAAGTGTGCAGGCATCTTTGTATGTGAATAGAAACTTGAAATCACATAAATAAATGGCATTATGGTAAGCAGATAATTATATAAGCTCACATGTGTGACCTTGTATAGATCGACTATTTAAAAAGAGATCACCTTGTGACCATTTAAAAGAAAATCTTTGAACAATGTTTTGATGATTTTTACCTTTATAAGAGAAGTGATGACTATGGCTCCAGCGTTCACCATGGGGTTGTGTGGCTTGTCTGCAGGAAGAATGATATCATCTCAGATTAAATGTTGTAATAGTTATAGCATGAATAACAAATGAGAACATTCCATGATTTACATTGTTTGAATACATAACATTGTCCGGTAGAAACCAGCTAACTCCATTTTGACGCTTTTGCATTTTTCCCCCATAAATCAGGGCCATTGAACACCCTTTACGTCTGTGTGTTGGTAAAAAATATATTGAACCAATGAAAAGCATTATAAAAAGCGCTTCTGACAAAACCAGCTAACTCCATTGGATCCTCAAACTTTCTGGGTTTTGCTGACTCCAGGCTCCACCCCCTTTTGACCTCCAACCTCATTGTGAGCTTGGAGGTCCATTCAGCTGTTCTTATCAATGATGTGTTCATCATCAAACCCAAGCCCCCAGAGTTGCTGATAGTCAGGGGATATTAGCAGAAAGATTTCCAATCTTGGAATAAATTCCTTACCAAAAAAAATCTTCACCAATGTGTTTGTAAAGGTGTCTAGTAACACATCTCACAAAGACTGAAATTCAGTTTCCCTAGGAGAATTTTTGACAGCTGCTGAAAGTTGGGGTACCCACCATTTCCATGCAGGGCAAAAAAAAAAAAAAAATTAATTCTGTTTTAAGTAGCATGTGAGGGGTCAAACTAGGGTGTTTTTATGATTCTGAATCCATTGCAAGCATTTGTTTTGCACCAACACCACTCCTTGGGCTAAAAACAGCCCAATCTCAATGGGCTTTTTACACAAAAAGTATACCTGGACAAGGATAGCTATGGCCGTTTTTAGCCCAAGGAGTGGTTTTGGTGCAAAACAAATGCTTGCAATGGATTCAGAATCATAAAAACACCCTAGTTTGACCCCTCACATGCTACTTAAAACAGAATTAAAATTAGATTTTTTTTTGCCCTGCATGGAAATGCAGGGAAATGGTGGGTACCCCAACTTTCAGCAGCTGTCAAAAATTCTCCTAGGGAAACTGAATTTCAGTCTTTGTAAGATGTGTTACTAGACACCTTTACAAACACATTGGTGAAGATTTTCTTTGGTAAGGAATTTATTCCAAGATTGGAAATCTTTCTGCTAATATCCCCTGACTATGAGAAACATTGAAGCTGCCACCCCAGTGGCCAAAGCTGGAACTGCAGGCAGGGAGAAATACATGCACGCGCAAAACATACTGAGAGATATTTATATTTATACATATAAATATGTAAACATATTATACATACATACATATGCATTTACATATAAATATGCATCTCGAGTGTATTTAATAAATATCTCGCGTTCAATCCTTGACACACGGGCTGCCGTAGAACGCAAAAAGGACACTAGTGCGCATGCTCATAACTCTACGTGTGGTCAAAATCGAACCAATAATTCTACTTCCGGCAGGTTTCCGGGTGCTTCAAAACGCCACTGAGCACATTCATTGAAATGATAGCTGGGGGCGGGGCAATCCGCTCTCTAGTTATATTATACCTCTATGATCAAACCTCCTAACTCCTAACATTTTGGAGTTAGCTGGTTCCTGCCGGAGAGCAGAGATATATACCATGTTACTTGGTTATGACTTGGCAAGACATAACTTATGATAATAAGTATATAGCCTACTTATTGACCATTACTAGCCATTGTACATTTTGCTAATGAGAACGGGCTCACTGGGAATACTAGACTCAATGCAGGGATGCATGTTTGTACTATGAGAGGAAAATATATACTATATTATGCTGTTCTAACGTAATCTGATGTCTCTTATCCTATATTAGCCACCTGAACACACGAGTCCATATTCTGGGGGTGAACATTCAGCAAAAATATCCGATCTACAAGCTCACAACAACACAATTTGTCGTGAGCTTGTAGATTGGCTATTTTCAGCCAAGGAGATTTGGTATAGACGAAAATACTAGTGGATCTACGTGGAGAACCCTGGGGGACCCCGGTCAAATAAGTATATAGGGTTACTGTAGTTCATTTCTTGCACTATGCAGTAGCTGCACGGTGTTGCCAGCATCTATAAGGAGTGCAGGTGAAAAAGCTGACGCTGACAACATTCCTCAATAAGCAGACACAATCTGGGAACATAATCATTAACTACACAGCCAGGACTAATAACACCTTAGGCTGCACATTACTGCTGTTGTGCAACAGAACAATTAGTGTTTGCCACAGTATAGAGATTGCACCTATACATTGTATCTTATGTCTGAAACAAGCTGATAAGGTGGTTCCTTGGTGCTGCGTTATCAGCGCTGCCCAGTGCTGGCCATCCATCAGGGTGTTCAGGTTTCAGTACCCAGCATTGGCCAGGTTATTGCATTATAGTTAGGGAAAGTTAGCTACATTTCTGACCAATCTGCAAAATAAATGCTTAGTTACCAATAGCTTTCTTCACAAATGTGTTCATAAAGGTGTCTACTAAACACCTCTCAATTTGTTCCAACACAACTCCCATGGGAAACTTCACAGGAGAAATATCACAGGAGCCTATCATTGCATAGTAGTACCTATATAAACCTCTGTGTATGCCCTTTTCCACTATATATGTCCTGATGAAGGCCTGAACAGGCCGAAACGTTGACGAGCAATACATTCTGGAGCTTTTTGCAACTACCAGTGTGCAGACTTTATTATTTTTCATTATACTTTGTTTGTCTAAGCACCTGGACCAACGGATGTGTGTGCACTACCTTTTTCAAACTTCACAGGAGCCCATCAAAGTTGGGGTAGCTGGAGGGCCTGGGCAAAAAAAAGCTTATCTTTGTTGAGTGGTGTATTTTGATTCTTGGGGTTCTTAGAAAGTCAAATAAAGATATCTCCATTTTTTACTGTTGTGTTTAGTTTGCGTAAGGTGCATAATTAGCAAATTATTGGCCAAAAACGGGACGTCGCTATAATTTTGCTTCTAAGTCCATGTTTGTGATGTCCAGAAATTAATTAATTTATAATTAATAAATGATGCAAAAATACGATACAAATCAGGAAATTACTGCATTTTTCACCTTTTCCAACTTAAGTCTATATTTACATATGCACCCATTATTACCTTGCCATAACTAAATCATGCGACCCTTTGTCATTAGCATAATTGGCATAAATTATGTAATACATAAGCTGAAACCTGGCTGACCAGGTGTGAATTGAAGGATGGTCAGAGATCAATCTGAAAGAAGCCATGGGCCAGCACAAGTTCACCGCCCACCTACGTGCCCTCTTCACGGTGAGTGGTGACCTGCTATGCGCAGACAAGATCCGCTCACGACCATACTCAAGAAATTGCCCAACCAGGAGAGTACTAGTGATGACTTTGGGGATGCTGATCAGCAACCACAAAATGCTACCAGTGATGGTTGTCCCCTCTAAAAAATGGGAATTGGAAAGCCAAACATGGATCATGTGCCCAGTAGGATGACCACTTCACAGCCACACTGGACAGCAAGTCCAAAGAGTTTAGGGAGATCAATAAAGTGTATGACCACTACAATCTCCCATCTTTACTGAAGGAGGCCACACGGAAGAGATTCCAGGGTTGCAAGCCTCCAACTACTTACAATGTGGAAGACGACACACCATTGGGGAGAGTTTCAGCAAAACAGGTCCTGACAAACAGGATGAAAGATGAGCTGACTGTCTACCTATCTCGCCAGGAGGACACACGGAAGAGATTCCAGAGTGGCGCCTCCAGGGGCGTAGCCAGAACGCTGGCAGCAGCTGGGCCTGGGCAATTGTGGGTGGGCACTGCGTGAGTGCGCAATTTTTTGGGCGGTTTAGTGCGGATTTGGGCGAAGCGCGGGCGCACGATTTTTTGGGCGGTTTTGTGCGGATTTGGGCGTTTTTGGGGCGGTTTTGTGCGGATTGGGTGAATATATTAGGGTGAATGTATATATATATATTTTTTTTTTGGGTGGGCACAACAGCCAGGTGGGTGGGCCCAGGCCTACCTATGCCCACCCGTGGCTACGCCCCTGGGCGCCTCCAACTTCTTACCGTACGGAAGACGATACACCATTGTGGAAAGTATCGGCAAAACAGTTCCTGTCAAACAGCATCAAAGAAGTCTATCTCGCCAAGAAAGCCCTTCTACTCTTTCAAGGGAAAGACAAAGTTTCCATTGTCACTTCAAGGGAGGATATCCACTCAAACTATACGGATGTACAAAATCTCCATAGCACGCACAAGTAGTGGTACACCTTGCCGAGCCATGTGGCCCATTGGGCAGTAGCGTGAGTCAGCTTGATGTACAAGTAGCCTACATCCCCTAGTCATGATTGATGCTGAGTGCCAAGCTGGGAGGCATTTGGTCCCATTTGTATAGTCTTTGGTATGACCCGGCCAGGAAATGTAACCCCGATCTCCCAATTTCACGGCGGACACTCTAACCCCAAGGCCTCTGAGCTGGTAGCGCGCACAAAGAGGCTGGATAATCCTGACCAGCACAGCCTGGATGCTGTCTGAAGAGGGGCAACAAATCTCTGGATTCAGTTCACTGACACTGATATCTTTTGTCTTGCAAGATTCCAGGGTGGCAAGCCTCCAACTTACCATGTGGAAGACGACACCATTAGGGGAATCTTTCAGCAAAACAGTTTCTGCCAAACAGGGTTAAAGATGAGCTGACTGTCTATCTCGCCAAAGAGGCCACACGGAGGAGATTCCAGAGTGGCAAGCCTCCACTGACACTGATATCGTTTGTCTTGCAACCCGATGGTACAGTACCATCAGCTATGCAATCACACCTACGTACTTCATCATCGGGAACAAGAAACAGATAATCAGTATCAATGCACTTGGTAAGGGGGTGGCTGCAACCTTACAAGGGTTCCATGCCTTCTCTGTAGCTGACAGGACATTTTGCTGGTGGGCATTGATGATGACGTGGCAGATGGAGATCCTTCAATTAAAGTGATTACAAAACTGTGCAATGGCAGAGGCCATCAAGACTAGTTTCATTAGTGTTAATTTTGTTTGTATATTTATACTTGGTCATCCTTTCTTGTTTTCATACATGTTATGTGCACTATGCAGTTTAAAATAAACTTAAAGGAGAGATCCGGACATTTTAAGTGTTATCTTTGATGTGTCGCTAATCACTCACCATCATTGAAAGGGACCTTGAGTTATTTCAGAGAGTCCTGTGTCGTCCAGTCTGTCGACCCCCTCCGTTGGCATAATGGGAGCCTCGCGACATTCAGTGCACGTTTGAGTATCATGAGAGTCCACGATGAGCAGTAGTAGAGAAAAAACGAACTTTGTATCGCTTATAATAGACGATTTTCACTCTTACACGGGCTCCCATTATGCCAACAGAGGGGGTCGACAGACTGAACGACAGGGGACTATCTGTCGTTCAGTCTGGAGTGATTAGCGACACATCAAAGATAACACTTAAAATGTCCGGATCTCTCCTTTAATCTGGGAAGTCTGTGACCATTTTTTATATTCTTTATTTTACATGATAATTACTATTTTTATTCATGTGTGCAAATGATACTAAAAAGGTAAAGTTGCATATGGCCGATTTTATGGCCAGGAGTATTTCTTTTACTAAAAACTAATGGTTGGAATGGATTCAGGACCCCCACAAACCCATAATTAGACATCCCACCAGTTCATATTGGCCAATTGTAATTATTCCCCAGTTTTTTGCCCAGGCCCTCCGGGTATCCTAACTTTGATTGGCTCCCATGAAGTTTCCCATGGGAGTTGGGTTGGAACAAATTGAGAGGTGTTTAGTAGACACCTTTATGAACACATTTGTGAAGAAAGTTATTGGAAAGCATTTATTTTGCAGATTGGTAAAAAAAGATTCTAACTTCCCCTAACTACATGGGTGAAACAAGCTCTCTCTCCACGGAGACATCTGGTGCTACAGGGGTTTGGGAGTTATTTAACGCGGTCCGCTCATTTGAGAGGCAGTTCCGCGTGCGTCACAGAAGGGGCCGTTACCAAGTTGTTGACAAGGCAACGAGCTCTGGCCAATAAGAGGCAGGCGGGGGCGGGTCTTTGCGTAACCGGTTTACAAAATAGATGTACGCGTATGTGTGTGTTAAAGAGTACTCGTGCTCAGCCAGCCTCCCCAGGGTAAATGAAGGGAAAAAAAGACTCTTAAACCCAATGCATATACACCTAGAACAGGCAAAGTTTGTTCAGTTTGGCTGGCTACAAACTACAATATGACGTCATTCAGAGGTCAGAACCTTTTTCACATCAACACTCTTTGACAAAAAGTTGTTAAATGTTAAAAGTCCTCAGCTCACCCTCCTCATCCAGCGACAGCTTATTGAACCTCAGTCCACTGGGCTCCTTGCCGACGTACTGATGCACCAGATCTGTGCCGTGGTCGTGCACGGCGATGGCGTACTCCAGAGGCTTCACACACGACTGCAGGCAGAACGGGATCTTGGTGTCGCCCACAGAATGTCTGCACCACACACACACACACACACACACACACACACACACACACACACACACACACACACACACACACACACACACACACACACACACACACACACACACCACATGGAGAGCAGAGAGGCCAAAGGAGAAGAGGATTGTTAAGGAAACAGTGAACGCAAAACAGAAGCATCATAAGGGTCCACAGAAAGCATTTCGTTTTTTAATTGCCAGTGTCTTTCTGCCATGCTTTTGTATGGTAAAGACGCCGGATCACTCCTCTTCCCAGAGTGTGATGTTTCAGCACATTCATGGCATGATGGCGCCCTGGATGCTTCAACAGAAAACAGCTCAACTTGTGGAGAGGAGAGCTGCTCATCAATGTCAGGGTTTTGATCCTCCTGGCTGTGTCTGACATACAGTAGGGTTGGGACCCGGGGGACGGAGGAGACCGAGAAGCCGGAGGAGACGGAGGAACCAGTTCCATCACATTTGGAACCGTTTTCCAGAACTGGTTTTATCACATTGTCAGAGCTAGTATGTGGACTTCACGTCTGCAATACAATTACAATATTGGTACTGTAGTTCTCAAACTTGTACATTTCAAGGACCATCATAACTCTGAGAGTGTACAAATGAAACAAAATTGACCCGCAATTTGGTTTCATTTGTACACTCTCAGAGTTACAGACCTGTAAGGATCCATTTGGAACACCCTATAGGAGTCGTTAAAGGGAACCGTTAAGGAATCGGACCGTTAACTCTTTGTCTGCCAACGATGAGATTTCTTGTCAAATTCCGCCACGGCACATGACATTTTCAGTGGTTTTCCACCAGTGGCGCTGTTATCTACCCTATGAATGATGCTTTCATTGCCTGATGACGACAGACCCGGCATTGTCATTTAAAAAAATTAAAGCTTGTTTACTTCCTGTTTATTTTCTGTGGGGAAATGGCTATATCTCTGTTCTTCTTGCTGTACGGCAAAAACAAGCCACATTCAAATGGCCACAGCTGTGCAATGGATTAATGCAAGCAGATTCCCCCCCCTATACTACAAGATCCCTGTGCATGTAATGAGGCGATCTCCGTGATTACGGTGGTCACAGAGAATATTCCATGATTTTTCAAAGGTACAGTAAATCACTGGCAGTAGTCTCACACTATTACACTATCACTCTGGTAGTTAACCAGAATCGTTAAAAACGGAGAAAGGATCCCAACCCTATACCGTTATTTCAGTTATGGGTATTTGTGCTAATGACGCAGATGGACATGATATCCAAAGCGCTCCTCCTCTCCTCGGCTCATAGAATGCTGTCTGTGGACACGTGGCCTGTAAAGGAAGAACTCCAGAGGCTCCGTTACCTCTGAGCATCCACGGTGCATAACGACACGCCCCACAGATCAGGGCTGAACTTAGCCAGCTGAGGAATGTAATCTGCTACCTATACAGAAAGACAAGAGATTCACAGCACACATGGCCTTTATGAGTGGCACTACTTGGATACTCAAGGAACATACTGTAAATGTGACCGAATGCGACGCTTATAGTGCCACGTGTAGGCCATCGAATAGCGAATATGGCTGATCTACAAGCTCACATAGTGTCAAGACTCGTTGCACACATTGTGAGCTTGTAGATAAGCCATTTTAGCTATTTTTTTAAAATGTTGACATTTTCTGAAGATTCTATGAAAGATTTTGCCTATAACAGTGTTAATTTTGTTGACTAAGACTGAAAGACTAAGATTTTACAAGGCTTATTGCCACGTGTAGGCCAACGAATAGCGAATGTAGCTGATCTACAAGCTCACATAGTGTCAAGACTCACGATGCAACACGTTGGGAGCTTGTAGATCGGCCATTTTAGCTATTTTATTGAAAATGTTGACATTTTCTGAAGATTCTTGTCTATCCATCTTGTCTAAGATGTTGTCTATAATAACATGCCACACAAAAACACAGGAGAGTCCTCGAGGGCTCCAACAAAGGCAAAGATCCAAAGCATAACAGAACACTGTACATTGAACAAAGGATTATAATGTCTTCAAAAACCCATCCCTTTACAGCCTGAGGAAGAGCTGTTTTTTTTTTTACCACTTTTTCTCCCCCAATTTAGTCGTTATGCCAATTGATTTCTCCCCACACCATTTCTGTGTTGTCACTGCTGTTTTATCCTACTGACTCACCTGCTAGTGAGGAGCCCCCACCGGGAGGACGCGTAGAGCCTTCGTCCTACTCCTCCCGCCCAACACTCCCCGCTGACAGGTGCTGCCACCCAGCCTGTAGGATTACATGCAGTGACAATTGTACCCTCCCTGTCAGGCTTCCCTCCTCCGAACACGGGCCACTTGTGTTCGTGTAGACGCTCGACGAAGCCAGATGCACCACGGTGGATTCTAACCCACAACCTTTTGACTCGAAACGTGCTGCCTGGGTAGTCTGCATGTTTTTAAGACCTTTTTTTGTTCATATTGTGTTAGTGTTGATTTTGACAGCAAATTTTGATTCAGTTATTTTGAATCAAATTACATTTAGTTTTAGTCATATTTTAGTCACCTGAAATGTTATACTGTCTAGTTTTAGTCGACTAAATATCATAAGATTATAGTTGACTAAATCTACAGTTGAATTAGTCGACTAAAATGCCTGATTTTATACTTGGTTGCATGCTGAAAATAGCCAATCTACAAGCTCACACAACACCCGAGCGCAACCAAACATAAAATGACTTGTCTTAGTTCTACTGGATCTCTGCTTCACTAGTCCCTCACATTATAGTCTAGTTTATATTTGTTGACGAAATTGTCAATATATTTAGTCTTAATTTTTGTCATTATAGCTTAGTTTTTATTTAGTTTTCGTCAGCGAAAAAAGGTAGTAGACAAAACCTTTTCGTCATATCTTTAGTCGACGAAATCAACACTGTATTGTATGCCTATAGATAAGCACTAAGTGATATGTGTAAAATCCTTTTTGCATTGTACAGTGGTCTCCCTCCTTGTCTGTCTGTTTTGCTTTGGATGTTTGCCTATAATAATAACATGCCCAGAATCGCGCCACCAGGCATGCAGTGGTGGTGACCACTCACGTGCCCTGAGTCCTGCAGCTTTGCACTGGCGTGCATCTTGTTGATTCCCTTCCTGAACTCCTGGAACTCTGGGATGATGAACTTCTTTTTGAAGGCCTTGGTCAGCAGCATGATGTTGTTACCCACACACCTAGGAGGAGACACAATTTAACCTTTTTAGGCGACAATTACTATACTGTGAGTGATGTGTGTACAGACCATAGACAGTAAAGCTTGAACAAAAAAAGCTTTCACCCACTCCACAACCTGTAAACCTGTGATGTGACATTTCTACAGGACTTATTTATGCAACTGCGAAGGTAAAACAAAAGTGTGGGGTAGGCGAGACATCTGCTTTAATTTCTTCACATATTTTAGTGCTTTAGCTGGAAGCGTTTGAACATTGTGTGAGCCTAGATAGATAAGACCGTACTGTCTTGTTATCTCGTTCAGCCTTTGTCTCACATGCTCAGACAATCTCAATATTATTAAAACAAGATATCCCGGCACACTGGGTATTTATTGTTCAGAGTACAGCCTGGTCCTATACTGTATGACCAGTGGTGTAAAGTAAGTACATGTACCCAAGTACTATACTTAAAGGTAGGGTAAGTGATATTTTTTGGTTAAAACAAAAAGTATTTTGTTAAAAGGTTAAAGCACTATATTCTGATAGTAATCATTGCTATATAGTGTTTGTTCAGTAACAGGAGTCTCCCCGTCTCTCCAGCTCTTTAATAAACAGAAAATACATTTTCCGGTAGGTGTCAAAATCTCAATCAGGAGAAAGTACCCATTTTTAAGCTTCATTTTTATAGTGTTCCAGTTCCAATTTTGCCTGCTCATTTCTTAGTGTCATCACTTCAAATTTCACTTGTTTAATCAATATCCTGATTGAATTCTCTATCCTGATTGGATAAAATTGGAAATGAAACGAAAATGCATTTTCTGTTTTATAAAGAGCTGGAGAGACAAGGAGACTCCTTTTACTGAACACTCTATAGCAATGAGTAGTATCAGAATATAGAGCTATTTAACACTTATTTTAACCAAAGAAAATCACTTACCCTACCTTTAAGTACAATGTTGAGGTTTGTTTTTACTTTACTGGAGTATTTCCAATTTTCAATACTTTTACTTCAACTCCACTACATCTCAGAGACAAATATTGTACTTTTTACTCCACTACAATTATTTGAAAACTTTACTTACTAGTTACTTTGAAGATTTTTAATATTATTACAAATCCTGCATTAACCACTTCAGCCCTACTTTGGCTGATCTACAAGCTCACAACACGTCGCTTTCCAAAATTCCGACACGTTGTGAGCTTGTAGATCTAATTTTCAAACGATATTATACATGACAAACTTGTGAAATGGAACATTCTGCGTAATGAGTAGCCTACTTTTACTTTTGGTACTTTAAGTATATTTTGATGCCAATATTTTGTACTCTTACTCAAGTACATTTGGAACACAGGACTTTTACTTGTACGTTGAGGTGATACTTTTACTGAGTAAAAAAGGTCAGTACTTCTTCCACCACTATGTATAACAGACTGCCCTCTTATCTGTGTGAAGTGTGTATAACTAACTCCAGTATTTAACCTCTGAAAAGTCGTGTCAGATCCTGTGTCTAGGTGAGACGTGACCTTTGACACGATCCAAATGTCTCAATAGAAGAGCAGGGAGACAAAACCCCAATTGTATGTATTAACATACTCTACCATTCAGATTGGACAAAATGACATTGTATTCATTAAAAAAAGTTACATGCGGTCCAGTCGCGGGTTCGAGTCCCGATCCCGACGGCCTTTGCTGCATGTCACTCCCCATTTGCTGTCAGCCTACTGTCCTATCAATAAAGGCATAAAACCCCCCCAAAAAATCAAAAAAAGAAACAAGTTACATAGTGTCACTTAAATACTTTTCATTCGTTCAATCTATTACATTTTTTAAAACCCAGTGACTGACTTAACTTCTTTCGCTTTCACAATTTTTCAGAAACAGTCCAAATAGCCAATCTAGAAGCCTACAATGCGTCACGAAGCGACGCATTTTGAGCTTGTACTTATATTGTTCTTTTACTCCATTACAATTATTTGAAAACTTGAGTTACTAGTTACTTTGTAGATTTTGATTATTATTACAAAACATACATTAACCACTTCAGCCCTATTTCGGCCATTTGAAAATAGCCGATCTACAAAGCTCACAATTGTGAGCTTGTAGATCTGTAATCAAAAGATTTTTATACAATTTATACATCTGAAAATGTGTGAAATGGGACATCTGCATAATGAGTACATTTACTTTTGGACTTTAAGTACATTTTGATACCATTACTTTTGGACTTTTACTCAAGTACACTTTGAATTCCTGACTTTTACTTGTAACAGAGTATTGATACTTTTACTTAAGTTAAAAAATGTGAGTACTTTATCCACCACTGGTTATCCTACAGCAGCATGCAGTGTATGAGTCATGTCATCCTGTTGTTATTTATAAAGGTTCTATTTGGAACATGGTCTCAATAGAAAGGAATGAACATTCAGTCCCAACTGGCCATAGCTCACAACTACTCACTAATCCAAGGTGATGCAAGTGTGAGTTCTGGGAATAGTGGAGAGAGAGGTTGTATTCAGGGGTGGGCTGCCGATGGAGCCTAGCGGAGCGCAGCTCCACTAGCTTTGAAGGTACGCACGCACACACGCCCGCACGTGCACCATTCACAGTTTTCGCACCTCCTGCCGATCGACGCTGAGTGTCACAGCTTGAATACCTGGTTGGATGCATATCAATGGTCCATTGTGTGAGCTGCTAAGTAGCCTGTAGGTGTCAGATGTAAGAGTAAATCAAAGGTGATCAAAAGAGTAAATCAGAGAAACAGAATTTTGGGCAGAATTTTCTCTTTTGTCAACAAAAGTGTTCTCAGGACTCTTTCAGGAACCGCTTTTTGACTATGCTTGCACCTCCTGTACTCCAACATCTCACTAAAGACTAAAGACAAAGTGCCCCTACACACTGCCCGACATTTGAAATGGTCGGCGAGTAAACAGATCGTTAAGCAATTCACATTGCACAAGTTTCTCTCTTGAAATCGGGCTATATATATCGTTGTGGTTCTCGCACGATTGATTGGTCGCCGACAGGGGTTCACTCATTGCAAGATATTTCACCATGATGTGATCCCAAACCAATACATACATTTGTTTTTATTACAAACGTCTCACGAAAACGTGAAAGGCCCGTGATATATGCGCGAGACCGAGACAGGACGCTAATGATTGACATTTAATAATTCTCTATTTCTCTGCATGTCTCTCTCTCTCTCTCTGAAACAAACGTTTCAAAAAGTTAACCACGGTGCAATTCAGATCAGAAGCAGTGTTGCCATGTCCTCTTATTATAAGCGAGTTGCTTGTAAAAAATATTGGTGGTTGCGTTTTTTCTTATTTCTAAAGTGTAGTTGCTTATTTGGCCTTGTTTCCTAATGTTGTTTTTTTTCTTTGAAAATAGCTTTTTCAAAGAAAACAGCCCCATCCTCGAGCAGGCTCGCTCACTCTCTCAATCTGTTTTATAATGTTTAACTTAATACAGGACTGTCTGGACGGTAATGTTGCGGTTCTATGCGGGAGGACTAGCCCCGGTGCTCTCATTGCCTGTAGCGTGGCTCTAGATCGGGTCCGACAGCCCCAAATATCCAACCTGTTTGAAATCTTAAACTTGTCGGGAACCCCTCGCCGACCGCATTTTATCGGGGTGGATCTTCTCGGAGTAGGCTACCTTACACACTGCGCGAGCAGCACCTTGCCGAGGAACGCCCGATCTTGATTGAGATCGGTGGTTTTGTCGGCGAGCACCAAAAAATATCCCCGACAGTGAAATCGGGTCAAATATCGTACAGTGTGCATGGGTCTTAAGCTTCAAACCTCCCAAAACAAACTGATTCGACTACTTCTCGGCCTGGGGCCCATGACCCACCTTTTTCCCACACATGTTGCTAGGCTAGGATGGCTCAGGGTAGAAGACAGGGTTAAACAACAAAAAATGGGATTGTCTTTCAAAATAGTCAATGCGACTTTGCCCTCAATGCCCTCGATACCCGCATATCTGACTAAATACCTCCAAAACGTTAGCGGCACCCACAGCCACAATACTAGAGGGAGCGTAAACAACGATCTGGTACCACCCACCCATAAAACAAACATGGGTAAATTCTCCTTCTACAGCACTGCCACCCAGGTGTGGAATGCCCTGACCCCATCCCTCAAAAAAATTTGATAACTGGCTTCCTTTAAAACAGCCCTGAAAATTCGCCTTTCAGGAGGCCAAAGGGGGAGGTATCAATTCTCCCTTAGACAGGCGACCACTCCCCCCCCCCCCTTTCTTCACCCCCATTCCCTCACCCTCACCCCCCTTTTTTCCTACTCTGTACATATAGTGTTTTATATTGTGATGATATTGAATGTTTGGTGCTGTTTTATATGTTGATGAATTGAATACCTAGGACCCCAATGGAAACAAGACAGCAAGGACTTTTTTGGTGTTATCCTTTTAGACAAAGTGTTTGACTGTACTCGCGCTGTGTTTACATTTCTGTCTACAAAAATATTCAATCAATCAATCAATGTTCTGTCTGAAGCAGTCAAAAGAGTTGGATAACAGTGGCTGATGGATTCATGAGCTAATTAAATTATAGAGGTGACGTCTGCAACACTAAAGTTTCCCCATTATGCAAGTAAATAGAATAACAATTATTGATATACAGTATATTGTGGGTTAATACATAGGCCTACATATTAAAGAGTTTATTTCAATCAGCAATCACTCACTTGCGCGTGCATGCAACGTAGCGCTCCACTAGCTAAAGAATCCACAGCACAACCCTGGTTGTATTATTCATATTTTCAACAACAGAAAAAAATAAAAGGAGTTTGTTTTCTCTAAGGTACTGTACATAGATATTTATAGAGAGCTCTTGAGCATTCTTTGGGAAGGGAAAACTGTGTCACCTCACCAATTTAAGAAGACAAGCGAGCCACTGCAAGAACATACATACAGTAACCACTTCAGTCCTATATTTTGGCCATTTGAAAATGAGCGTGTACAGTAGATCTGCTATTTACAAGATATTTGTATATATTTGACCATTAACTACTATTAACTATCAAAATGGGACATTCTGCATAATGTGTACTTTCTACTTTTGGTACTTTAAGTACATTTTGATACCAATACCTTAGTTTTTTTCCTCAATTACATTTAGAATTTGGGACTTTTACTTGTAACGGAGTATTTCTACAATGCAGTATTGATACTTTTACTTATGTAAAACAAATGTAGTACTTTCCCCACCACTGGTCTTAGACAGGTACAATTATAGCTTATCTATAGGCCAATATAGGTTCTAATGAAGAGCTGGGAGTCTGACCATGTCGCCTAGTAACTTGTGTCACAGACAGAGAGGTCACAGGAGTAACCCAGTAACCCAGAGTCTATTCATTAACCCATGTTTGACCATTACTAAAATAATGCTGTTTGGCTGGCAGCAGAAAGCTAGGCGATCCACTATAGAGGCTGGTTGATAAGCTGAGTGCTTTAATATAAACCACTCTGTCTGAAGTCCAACCTGAGTGCCACCTGTCCCCTGCGCCCCCACGTAGCCCCCCAACCTTCTGTGCTGTGTGCATACATACATTCTGTCTGTGGCAGCTGTCTGCCATAAAACTCCTGTCTCTGTCAATCCACACACACACACACACACACACACACACAGACACACACACACACACACACACGCACACGCACACGCACACACGCACGCGCACGTGCACACGCACACACACACACACACACACACACACACACACACACACACACACACACACACACACACACACACACACACACACAGAGGCCTCTGGCTGAGCGTGCAAAACCAACAACACCCCTTAACCTTGCCTAACCTCCCGGCTCAGTCACACATGCTAAACCTTCAGAACATTTCTGAAGCAGCTCTCACACAATGCTGAAGCCAACACTAGGGGCCAGGCAGGGCACCCTGACACAATGTGGCACCATGAATGAACTGGATTTACAAGAGTGGGGCGTAGAAACATACTTAAATGATACAGTTTGTATTTACTTACGCCCTTATAGTATACTATTATTATTACTACTTTGGAACGATACCAGTTGGGAACAATAGAAATACCAGCACATTTTAATGGCTTACATTTACAGGGGTGTCAAACTCACGTTTTATTGGCAAAATGTGTTCCCCAAAGAGGTCCAATGCGGCCCCCAACATGGTTTTCAGAAAAGTAAAAACATACGACCTATGACTCCCCTCCTTCCTCTTAAAGGGATAGTTCACCCCCAAAATGACTTTTTTTTCCTATCGATTAGTCACCCCATGGACACTTGAATTCATTTGTTTCTGTTTTTTTGTTCCTAACACACAATTTCATAAAGTGATATACTAGTTATGGCAATGACTGAGACAGCAGGTTGGAAAAGGCCAGTGAAAGGCGGTGTAAGTGAACGAGCACAAAGCGTGGGTGGGTGTCGGCAACTGGCCGAGGGCCCCTAATCAAGTCACCTTTCGCCCCAATGCGGCCCTCACTCCGAAATGAGTTTGACACCCCTGGCTTAAAACATGACATCTCGTCTTTCATTTTCCAGGGTATTGAAAAAGTGACTCTGCCAGTGAGAGGCGATAACGTTGATGAAATTCTTAGCAGAAGGGGAGTTTATTGGATTTATATAGTTTACAAACTGCACTCGCCAAAGGATTGAATGATGAGAGTCCATGGCATGTCATGATGTAAGTGTTCAACTAAATTAAGACTCTAGGTGGTGCGTCCAGACACACTTTGTACATTACCCACATTTTTGAATGATTTATGAAAGCTGCAAAGCCAAAGTTTACAGTTCCTAGCTGTGTTCTGTTCTGCACTGTTACTTTTCAGGATTCAAATTCAAAAGCATAAAAAGTAGCAGATCTACAAGCTCAAAACGTGGCGCGAAGCGTTTTGATGCTTTTGTGTGACGCTGTAGTATGATCAAGTAGGGCGTTAATTTACGAGAAAACACAAAAAGTTCATATAAGAAGAGGTTTCTGCTCGACCACAACGCTATGTAAATGATGTGTTGTGCTGACATTGTGGTGTGTCTATATGTCATGATGACACAGAATCATCCATGTGTGGTTATAGGGTGATCAGTCACACACAGATCACACACAGGTCACACACAGGTCACACACAATCATTGAGAGACACTCCTACAGGAGAGTGTGATTGTCTCACACCTGTGCACACAGAATGGGAGAAACATCTCTCTATATACTGTAAGATGATGATGCTATAATTTCTGTAAGACAATAGATCAGGGGTTTTCAACTGATTGTGAACGAGGGACCACCACACTGACTAAGAATCAACCTGGGGACCACTGTTGGTGTCTGAATAAATGCGATGCTTCAGAGCGAGAGCAGTGTGTGGGATTATTGACATTATTTGAGATATTTATACATTTAAGAAAAACAAACAAAACAAAACATGGTCTCGGCCATGCCTTTCGGCCTGGCGGAGACAACAAACAAAGTCATTTCTCACTTCCTGAAGAGCTCGTGGTCGATGATGACCGGTCCACTGTCACGTGACGACTGGCGCATCTGTTGGATGGTGTCACGCAGGCGGGGGTCAGTGGGCAACAGACCTGTCTTCTTCAAAGCCTGCGGAGGGTGAGAGTGAGGCCATGTTTACACACACACCGTTAACACACACGCACACACAGATAACACACAAGGTCAGAGATGACAATATCGTACGATGCTAGCTGGGTCAAAAAGGTGCCAAGTATATTTGAGGAAGTGGGACCCTGCTAAGATGGGGGGAAGTGGCAGGTGTTTCCATTTGTGTCTGCTGTTTACTCCAGGGGTCTTCAATGTTTTTCAGGCCAAGGACCCCTTAGCTAAGAGAGAGATGAAGCAGGGACCCCCCCCCCACCCCCACTACATATTGTATACAATTGTGTTGCAGATTAAACTTTTTCATAGATTTCATAGATAGCTTCATAGACGTGTTTGACAGCACTATCATCAGTGTATGTTTGATTCATCTTCTTTATTTATAAGTCGACGGTTTAACCACTTATCCTTCAATATTTAGTAAACTTGACCTTTCATTCTGTCTGCTCTTTTTCCCCTCTACACCGAATCTCTTTGCCGAAAATAGCCGATGTACAAGCTCGCAACGTTATCAGTTGTGAGCTTGTAGATCTGCAATTTTTGGCTAAAGTTCTCCTCAGAATAGGGATGCTAGGGTTCAAGTAGCCGCAAGCAACTCTTAGATTCTATTTTAAATATCTGGAATCTATATCTATGTTGCAACACCAACCCTTGACAGCAAGCAAAGAGTCATACGGGAAAGAATAAACAAGGGAAACGATGTCAAATAGCACAATGAGAAATAGCCATCAGGTTGTGTGGTCAAAATAGAAATACAATGAGGCAGAATATGTCTAATTTAAGAGTCACCACAAGTTCCCGTGGAGGGGCTGTAAACCAGTCTGGAGGGACTGTATGTAAGCCAGCCATGGCTCATGCTGTAAGTTATCAGACAGTTTCTATTTCACGAGAGCCTCCACACTGGCCTGTTGTCTTTGCTCTAAATAAGTGATAAGTGAGTGAGCTCACACTCCATAGTGGTGTTTGCCTTATGTAATATAATGTAATGTATGTCACTGGGCCACCGGACACTGCCCCCCCAGCACAAGAACACTAAACATATTATGTAAGTAAAGTGAGTAGCCTTGGGAAGCAACGGTAACAGAGCCATATGTGGCCCATAGGTCAAGACAGAAGATAGATAGCATCTCCTGTTTCTGTAGCGTGAGACAGCTTGATGTACTGTAGTGTACGCCCCCTGGACATGATGCTGGTATGCAGTGGTGGGAAAAGTACTCAATTTCCGGATTAGTCAATCAATACCGGAATGTAGAAAATACTCTGTTACAAGTAGAAGTCTGGTATTTCCAGAAGTCAGAATTTCCTTTAAAAAAAAGTACAAAAGTATTGGCATCAAAATGTACTTAAAGTACCAAAAGTAAAACTACTCATTGTGCAGAATGTCCCATTTCAAGTTTTCAAATGTATACAAATCGTTTGAAAATAGCAGATCTACAAGCTCACAATGCGTCGCATTGTGAGCTTGTAGATCGGCTATTTTCAAATGGCCGAAATGTATAAAGGACTGAAGTGGTTAATATATGTTTTGTAAAAATAATCAAAATCTACAAAGTAACTAGAAACTAAAGTTTTCAAACAATTGTAGTGGAGTAAAAGTACAATTTTGGATCTGAGATGTAGTGCAGTAGAAGTAAAAGTACTGAAAATTGGAAATACCTCAAAATTGTACTTAAGTACAGTACTTGAGTAAATGTACTTAGTTACTTAACACCACTGCTAGTATGTCAAATGTCTTTGATATGTACTGTACATACATTATCTTTCAACATTATGTAATTTACATATCTTTGTACACCTGACGTTCATTCATCATTATTTTATTATTTATTGTACATATCTTTAATTGTTCTTTTGACCAGTTTCTTTCCTATATTCTCCTTGCGCTCCTTCTCTGTGCCCCAATGCTTTTTTTTTTCTTCTGAAAACTATGAATGATGGAGCACAGGAAAATAATTTCGAACCTGTGTGTGACAAAGACAGACTTTTGTGTCATTCATTGTAGAGTCTAGGTCTTGTGTTTCTATGTATTGCTACCTGGTCTTGTTTTCTTGGTTCTATGTTTGTTTGCTCCAGCTGTATCTAATTTGTAATCACCCCTCATGTGTATATAACAGTCTTGTGCCCTGGTCAGTCCTTGTTGAGTCATTGGACCCAATTCACTAAGTTGGTCGTAAATATCAGTGTAAATAACGTGTAAATAAAGTGACTAAAGGAGGGTGTATTTTCTCTAAGCAAAAAACGACACAAAGGGGTGTGTAAATCCCTGATATGTGCAGATCCCCGTTGTTCCTCATTTTTGCCTGAAGGTCAGAGCTCGTGTTCATATGGAAGATTCTTTGCATTGCTCCACGCCCCCATTTAAGACCATAAAGCTGTTTACACTCAAAATATGGGTGTAAACAGCTTAGTGAATCGGGATTGTCTTGTGTCACCTACTATAGTCTGGAGATGTTCTTGTTCACCTGTCTTCTTTATTAAAACACCCATTAATGGGTTTTGAACACCACCTTGCCTGGCTGTCCTGCGTTTGGGTTCTCACCTCACCAACACATGACATTCTGACATGATGCAGTACCAGTACATCCCCTGGACATGATGTACAAACTTACACCCCGTGCCCCATGGACATGACGCTGGTATCATGTCCCAGTGACTTATCCCCCAGCCCAACACCCTTGATGCTGAGTGCCAAGCAGGGAGGCATTGGGTGTCATTTTTATAGTCTTTGGTATGACTCAAGACTTTGCCAGGGATTGAATCCTGACCTCATGGTCACAGATTCTAAGCACCACTGAGCTGTTGTTGTCAAACCAGCTCCTCCTGCCTCAATGAAACCCTGGCAGGGTTTATACTGATTCTATTATAGAGACAGAGACACACACATGTATTTGTATGCTCTAGCACAGTGGTTCTCAACCTTTTCAGGCCGCGACCCCCCAACATATTTGAACTGGAGACCGCCCCCCCCCTACCCTGACAAGCACTTGGAATGTAGGAGTTGAGGCATTACATTTAGTTTGACTCGGTTCCACAGATAAATATTGCCTCTCTTTTATATCATTTGACAAATTGACCGTTTTTATAGTATAGTTTGTTGATTACTTTTGATGCAGTAATGGTCTTCTTTCTTTTCTTTTTTTCTCCTTCTTTTTTTAAGGTATCAAAAAGGTCTTAAAGGTCCTTAAATTGTCACTTCACACCCCCCAATTAAGAAAAGTAATAATAATCATGTAGGAACCCCCTGGGGTACCCGACCCACAGGTTGAGAAGCACTGCTGAGGCTCAGGGTAGGATTTGCTGGGGGGATGGGGGCGGGTTCCATAGCTCTGCTTTTTATAACCCCCTCTCATCATAATTTTTTATGGCTGGTTGTGACAGTGATTCTAGGATCACCAGGATTCTACTTTCTAGCAAAAGTAGCAGATCTACAAGCTAGAAACTTGAAACGAAGCTTGTAGATCTGTTACTTTTGATGCTTTAGAATTGGAATCCTGAAATGTAACAGTTTTTGACATAATGAGGTTTCCACCCCGAAAGAGATGATAATATTTCTTTATAGCTGATCTGCAAGCTTACCACGCATTGTGTGAAAGTATACAATTATATGGCCTGTTTTGGCCATAATAAAACAAATATTTTGATTATTGGTATTGTCAGTCATTTTACTTTGTATATTTAAGTTGTATCTGCTGTGTGAATTGTTTGTTAACAAAGCCTAAAAGCTCAACAGAAACATATTTTATTTGTTTCAATGCAAAGTACATTTAAACCGTTAATCACAATGATTTGAATGACAATCGTCAGTTTTATGATCGTGACCGCCCTAGCGTTAGGGGGGATTAGCTCCTATATCAATGGTTCCCTAACTGGGGGTCAAATGATTTTGGGGGGTCCCCAGATGATTAGCTTAATGTGCATTGTTTTCTCACTCAGTTAACAGTTAACAAACAACGTACAGAATAAGTGTATACAGGGTTTTGCACACTTCTTAAGTGACAATTTAGAGACTTAAAAAGATTGGCCAAATTGTCAAATATTACCTAAAATAGCCGATCTACAAGCTCACAACACCTCGCATTGCGAGGTGTTGTGAGTTTGTAGTTCAGCTATTTTCACTATTAATCTGTGGAACCGAGTCAAACAATATGTAATGCCTCAACTCCTACAATTCCAAGTGCTTGTCAGGGTGGGGGGTCCCCAGTTCAAATATGATTATTTTAGGGGGCCTGAAAGGTTTGGGAAGTCACTGGATAACTATTAATACTAATAGGTCACCCCCTGCCCCATTAAGGAGAGTTAGAAATTTAAAGTGTCTCAAAACAAAAGTGCACTGATATTATTAAGTTACAAAACTCATCTCATCTATCTTTGGTCAGAATGACCTTTCCTAATGAGCATCAGCTGACGTGGACTATGTCAACAGCAGGCAACACTATTTATTTTCTTGCATGAAGGCCTGTGCCTTATTCACGTTGGCTTGATCGCAGCGAAACTGTGCACACACACTCCCTGGGTGCCAGAGCAGAACCTCTGCCCCCCAAAAATTTACTCCTACAGGTTTTGTCCAAACATCACGCAAATCGGTGCACAGTATCTATATTGTCCTTAAACGAAATAGGGTCTTTCAGATTTTTCATATTCCATCCTGATTGGCTAAGATTGGTTAACACATTCCCACTAGGCCGAGGAAGAGGCCAAGGAAAAATCTTTGCCCTGCATTTTTCACATCTGCCTTTTATAGCGCCATCAGGAAGCCGACTTATGTAAAACACATGCACACGCAAATCGGTACACATGATCTCTATAGCCATGTGATCAAGACCGATCTGTTTTTAGTTTCCATCCTATATTGACTACAGTTTGCAAGAGTGGCCCGTTTTGAACAAAATGCCACAAATCATGAACGCATGTCCGATTGTGGTGTAACTTTGCACGCACATTCACACTGTTGAGGAACAAATGCCACCATTTTAACATTGCCTTATTATAACGCCACCAGAGGCCGACTTTTGTAAAACCATGTATTGATTTTTTTCTAAAAATGTTGTCCAAACATCACGCAAATTGGTACACATTATCTCTATAGTCAAGTGATGAAGACGGATCCGTCCGATTTTTCATATTCCATCCTGATTGGCGAATTCCGAACATAGCTGGCCCACAATAACCTACCTGACCTGGTGGAGACCTGTGCTCCGAGCACTTTTTCTATAGTTTTGACCTGCATCTTTCCTGTGTTTTGTTGTCCATGCTATCTCTCTCTCTCTCTCTCAGAATGCTGCAGATGTTCTATCATGTAAGGGCTATCTTTCTTTGCGATTGCCTGCTGGTGGGGTCACATTAATGCCGGGGACCCAAGATATCCTGGACTAGATTATTATCTTCTCCTATCTTATCTATCTCCTCTCCTATTTCCTGAAAACTATCCTAACCTTTCACCCACTTCTTTACACCTGTAAACCTGTGACGTGACGTGCAGGGACTTTGTTTTAAATGATACGTAGCCTGCGAGGTTACTTCAGGCAGTATACGTACACTCGAGAGGTTACATGCATACTATGTGGCTGTATACAGTGTCATGCAAGACCCATACGCAAAAGCTGACCAATTGGGCGGGTTATTTAAGTTCACCTAAATTCTGCGTTCCTTCCGCTTTGTGTGTTCTGGTTTGTTATTTGGCTGTTTGCTCCTACCGCCACCCCAGCACCACAGTGGGCTCTGCTGTTGGTTCTGTTCCCCATGGGGGGTTGTTATTATATATCTATCTCCCTGCTCTTAATGGTTATTGATGGTTGACCAATTGTGCTGAGCAGAGAAAAAAATTTAGCAGAGCCAGAGCAGAACGCCAAGATAGAATATTGGATCCACGCTTGTATTCTCATTCTATAATATTGGTTCAATCTATTTGTGAGTTATCTGACTCACGAATAAACTATATTTATTTGTATTATTATTATTTTTTCATTTGTAGGGGTGCTGACATGGAATGTAGGGGTGCTTGGGGCTGCAGTGGAAAACAAAATAAAGTGAGTAGAGTTTAGCTGAGCTGGTAGCACCATTATTATTAGTGAGGGTCCATTCACTGTAGCAGTTAATGTGCCATCATGCCATCACAGTGTTGACAAGGAAGGCAAATGCCGTTCAATAAGCCCATAATCTCTCTCCGCGTTCCTAACGGCTGTGCTTTGTCCACGATGATAAGTATAATAATGTCCCTCTGATGCCAACAGTAGGAGGCCTTCCACACATCATTACCAGCATACATCATCCTCACACATCATTAATATGCACTTTATCTACTCATCAGTGGTTCACAATCTGTTCTGGATCAGAGGTCCCACTTGAGGCCGTTCAGTTGCTGTGTTAAAGGAGTAGTTCACCCAAAAAATTACTTATTTCCTATCAATTACACACCCCATGGAGACTTGAATTCATGGAGATTTTTTTGTTTTTGTCGCATTCCCGAGCCAATAATTTGATGATCGGATGTATTTACGGTAGGAGACACAGAGAGTCTCTTTTGTGTGTCCTACCGGATACATTAGCGTTAGTATCTGGCTGTGAACTGAACTGTCCACAGCCCATCAATGAGACACAGACGAGTAGATTTTTTTTTTTACCATATTATGAGCATTAGTGAAGACCCAATTATATGAAGATAGGTTGAAAATGGGTGACGTCGTCCTTTAAGAGTTTATTCTAATTTAGTTGAAGTTGATGTTGACGTTTTTAACGTAATTTTGTCCTGCTGTGCATCTCTGATGTAAATGACTGTTATGAATGACAATAAAAAGGAACTTGAACTTGAAAGCTAATACATGCTCAGGTTTTCTGCAGAGAGAACCACCATGAGAACCATTCAAATATGATCTTATAGTCACCAGACATTTCTGTCTTTAAAGGGTAATTCCACACCACAACTTATAATGAAGACAATGGTGAATGATGTAGTTATCGTTATACTTTAGAATCTATACATTATACATATACGTTTACTTAAGTAAAAGTAGGCTATCAATACTGCAATGTAGAAATATTCTGTTATAAGTGAAAGTCCAGAATTCAAAAGTTACTTGAGTAAAAGTACAAAAGTATTGATAAAAAAACAATGTAATTAAAGTACTAAAAGTAGAAAGTACTCATTATGCAGAAAGTCCCATTTCACAAGTGTTTTAATGTATAGAATGTATACAAATCTTCTGAAAACAGCAGATCTACAAGCTCACAATGCGTCGCATCGCGACGCATTGTGAGCTTGTAGATCGGCTATTTCCAAGTGGCCGAAATGTATATAGGGCTGAAGTGGGTAATGTAATTGTAGTGGAGTAAAAGTACAATATTTTCCTCTGAAATGTAGTGGAGTAGAAGTAAAAGTACAAAAAAATACCTCAACATTGTACTTAAGTACAGTACTTGAGTAAATGTACTTAGTTACTTTACACCACTGCATATACTACAGTGTAGATATACTGTACTGCTTGGTGGGAAACTGTGAATGACCCTTAACAGAAAAAAAGAAATGTAGACATACCGGTATTACAGCCCTTTAACACAGAAACATCCTCAGACTTACTGTGTGTGTGTGTGTGTGTGTGTGTGTGTGTGTGTGTGTGTGTGTGTGTGTGTGTGTGTGTGTGTGTGTGTGTGTGTGTGTGTGTGTGTGTGTGTGTGTGTGTGTGTGTGTGTGTGTGTGTGTGTGTGTGTGTGTGTGTGTGTGTGTGACACACACATTCTCCTGTTGGCCTAGATATACAGCCTCCCTATGAAAATAGCTGAGTTGCCAGAGTCACAAGATGGCCTTTATTCACTCCTGAGTGGGACTAGTATCTCCTGTGCAGTGATGGAAAAAGTACTCCACTTGTTTTACATCAGTAAAAGTATCAATACTGCAATGTAATAAAAGTCTCTGTAATCAAAATTTACTTGAGTAAAAGTACAAAAGTATGGGCATCACAAAGTACGAAAAGTAAAAGTACTCATTATGCTGAATGTCCTATTTCACAAGTCAGGCTATCATATGTCCAAAATGTATAAAAATCTTTCGAAGATAGCAGATCTACAAGCTCACAACACGTCGCATCGTACAAGTACACAAGTGTACTCAAGTACGTACTGTACTTGAATACACTTTTGAGGATTTTTGAGTACATGTACTTAGTTACATCACTACATCACTGCTCCAGTGGCATCTGAGCCACATGAGGCCCTACAGCGCTGAGACGTTTTTCACATGCAAGAAGTGCTCACTTTTTAGTTCACTGCTAGCCGCAAGCAACTTAGATGCTATCTGCATCTTAGAAGTTGCAACACAACTCCATTGACAGCTCATTCATGAAACAGTCCTATCTGATCGCATTAAACAACGATAAATTCACCAATATGAATGAATGAATTGCACCTACAGTATACGTAAAGCTTGGACTATCCTCTTTGTCTCTGTTAAGACTTTGTTTTGAAAAAAAGCCACCGTTGTCATGATGTCACTGAGGACACTGCTGGAGCACTCATCCAATGTCATTTTGACTATAATGCACCTCATGGTACTCTAGCACCTCAAAGGCACTAAAATCTAAACTACAGACCTCTCAAAACAAGCTAGTCAGACAAGGAGGGAATATGGCTTGTGCACAAGCACAGGGGCCCTGGGACTGCCACCTTTCGATTAGTCAGTCGGAGACCCCTCTGTCCATTTAATCTACTTCCACTGGGCAGATTGTGTAAAATAAAATACACTCTTATTTTGAAAGCCTCCCAGTTGTAGGAGGAAATTCGATCTCTGACAATCAAAGCCATTTGACAAGCAAAACAACGGACTTTGATTAAACGCAAGAATTTGGCAAAACTTCATACTGTATTTACGATAAGAAAGCCATGTGCTTGTGATTTACACAATGTTGACACTTTTGAAGTGTGTTCTCTCTTTCGACCGCAGCTCTGGTGAGTCTAATTATCTCATCTGGTTAACTAACAGTAGCCTAGACTTGTGCGCAGAACAAGTCTCAGAACTGTGGTGATTTTTTTGCACAGGGCCCATTTTCACTTTAATCCTTCCATTACCAGACCTCACACCTATACTCACCCTAACCTAACCCTGCTCATTATGCTAGGGTTGGATGGTCCGGGTAGAGGACAGAGTAGCCTACAGCAACTTGCAATGAGCCTTAGTCTACAAGATACTCAAGGGACCAGTGCCCATGTACCGGTCTAATTACTTAAAAGTGTGAGAAACACCCACGGGCACAACACCAGAGGGAGCTCCACTGATGTGTTTCTATGTATTGAATACATATAGGACCACAGTGGGAAAAAGCCCTTAGGGCTTTTTACCTAACAGTACTGTACCTCTGTACCTCTGTACTTTGCAAACTGTTAATAAAGTATTCAATCAATCATCATGAGAAAACCTTCTGTCAGTAAACTTTGTGCAGTCATGATGATGTTGTATTCAAAGTTTGGAAGCACTGGTTGTAAATCACTCCACGACCGGCATAATATGTGCAATTTAGAAACGGGTGGTATGTGCAGGGCGTTGAGTGACTTTCAACGAGTGTATTATGCTTCCAAACAAAAGCATGAGCGGCACATGCCGACAGAAATTGTCATAGCTTAACAGAGACAAAAAGGATAATCCAAGCTTTACTTAAGGTGCAATGTTGGTGGATTCATCATCGTTTAATGCGATCAGATAGGACTTTTCTGTTTCATGAACGGGGCTGTCAATGGAGTTGTGTTGCAACGTAGCTGCAGACAGTTGCGGAGCTAGTTAACTACATGACACCTTTTTCTGAGACGTGAACACGTGAACATGTGAACTCAAATATACTAGGCTATACAATAAAGTCCTGTAGGCCTAATGTACGATCCTCCCCCATCAGCAGTCGCTGAAAGTTTCGTGAGATCTACATGTCGTCCTGAGGGCAAGGTATTTATGTTAAAAGTATTTGCTGCTTGTCGTGACCAGAACAGCTGCATAGTTTAGAGCTCGTCTGAAGACCTGTGTTTTCTCAAACAGAAACAGCAGTATGTGTGTTAAATATGACAGTATGTAGAAACTGCATGTGTGCGTGTGTGTGTGTGTGTGTGTGTGTGTGTGTGTGTGTGTGTGTGTGTGTGTGTGTGTGTGTGTGTGTGTGTGTGTATTAAATATCCCAGTATGTAGAAACATCAGTGGGTCTTTTAATAGCCCTGCTGTGCTGCAGTGTTCATTTGAGTGCACATGTAAAGGTGTTCATTATGGCACAGCGGGTAGACTGCACACCCCCCTCTGCCCCCTCTGTGCCCCTCAGGACCACATTACAAGCAAGGGTGTGTTCAAGGGTCTTGGCACATAACCTATAGGCTTACCTTGCTAGAGCTCTCTCTCGTTCTGCATTATGTATGTCGTTATTTCTTGCGTCTGTTACTGTATGTGATGCATAGTTTTTTTTATCTTTGTGTTGTGGATTCTTCTGTCAAGCACTTTGTGACTCTGTTCTTACTATACAAATAATGTTTATTATTATTATTTGTGTTCTGCACCAGGCAGGATGATTGTACTGTATAGGGAGCAACAGTTTTCTGAAAAATGTTGTTATATCAGTGGTTCTCAAATTTTTCATGTGAAGGACCTCCAAATGATATGTATTTGGGCCCCGGACCCCCATCTAAAAATATTTTGTTCCAGGGACCAAATTTTCATAATTAACAAAAAATGGCAGATCTATAAGCTCATAGTGCTATGAGCTTGTAGATCTGCTATTTTTTAATAGCCAAAGTATAAAATAATGGTAAGTGGTTACACAGATGCGTTCCTTTAATGGGTTAACTTTGCTTGAGGGTGTCTTCTATGTCTACTTCTATGCCCCGTATCTGTAACTTTTACTGGTGTGATGTCTCTGGCACCTTAATTTCCCCCGCCGTGGGATCGATAAAGGTATCTCTCTTTAAGCTAGCTTGGCGCACTGCCATCTGAGCGGCCGTGGCACACAGTAGCTGAATGAACCTTTAGACTGGGTTCCTTTGGCCTTGGGTGAACGCGCTGAGAGACAGACATCACGTGCCGCCCATTCAGCCCGTTTAACCCTGGCGTCCCTGTTTTGGGCATATCGTTGCTGTCGGGCCGAAACCCCTTATCTCCATATTCTACCTTTTTTGTGTTTTTTTTCGTAAATTCGTTAATTCAACCCTACTTGATCACACTACAGCGTCACACAAAAGCATCAAAAGTAGCAGATCTACAAGCTTGAAAACGTGGCGCTTTTGAATTTGAATCCTGTAAAGGAACCGTTTTGACAACTGACATACAGTCCAACCCGACAGAGACGATATGTTGTTATGGGCGAAAATATTCAAATATGAATCTTCAAAAATAGCAAAGAAAATAGCAGATCTACAAGCAGATATGCAAGCAGAACGCGATGCAATGTGATCTGCTATTTTTGCTATTCAGGACAACTTGACCCATTTTCAGTGGCCTTGTGGCTAGAGTGATCCAGCCCTGAGATTAGGAGCTCTGGGGTTCAATCCAGTCGAGACTATAAAACTGGGACCCAATGCCTCCCTGCTTGGCGCTCAGCAAGCATCAAGGGGCGGATTGGAGATAAGTCATCACCTGATGAAGGTGAAACTGTGGCCGAAACGTTGTGTATTCCCCCTGGAATGTCAGTGTTCTAAATAAATGAAACACTGAGGAGCAAAGGTGTTGTGCGGACTCAATTCTTTTATACTGTCATTTTGTGTCCAGCACCAGCAAGGAACTGGATGTGCGCAACCCACTTGTTTTGAACTGCTTGCCTCGAGTCACCTGGAGCTGACATTGCTGGACCACATGTCACTTATTAATGGTGGTAGGCTATATTAATAGGCCTGTCTTTATGAAATGATACTCTCCATGATGAATGAATGAATGTAATGGATGGATGAATGAATGAATGAATACAATGTTATTGTGTTAGGTAATAATAGATTTAATAGAGTGTTTTGCAACTGGAGCTTTAGACATATATTGTACATATCGTATTGTATTGTATTCATAACTAAGTAATGTTGTAGCCCCATGACAACACCTCGGGAAGAAACCAGACCCCAGCTACGGACAAAAAAGCTTGAGAATGACCCCCCCCTCCTACTGACATGGGAATCCCCCCTTTCCTGGCACCACCAAGACACTCAACAGCCTGAGAAGAGGAATGGAGGCAATCAAAAGCTGCTAAGGCCTGATAGGGATGCAAAGCTGGCCCAACTACCTGTGAATGTGGAGAATACCATACCATGCAGACCGTACCATGCAGCTTAAAAGAGCTCGCAGAGTTCAATAATATTACAAAGGGCTGTGTAAAGAAATGGGAAACTGTCATACAAGACGCTTCGAAGAAAAGAAGAATTGTATTGTATGTATTGTATTACTGATGAATTACTGATGAATTGAGCACAATGGACCAACATGGAAACAAGCCCCCTCGTGTTATCCTTTTAGCATAACTCTTTATTGTACTACCTGTACTGTTAACAATCTTGTTAATGAAGTATTCAATAAATGGGCCGACAACAACAAAAGTAGCTCTGTATGTGCACATGTCATAATTGGACAGATAAAAAATAGTTCACATCATAGGCGCATCTCTGAATTATTATTTGTATTCATAAAAAAAAGTTACATAGTGCTGCTTTAATGTAAAAAAAAAGGCCTCCTAGTGTGAACGCTACCTCATTATGCTAAAAGCTAATGGTTGAACCCTGTTGCATTCACTATATTTAGTGCAGTTACATGAATGACCTAAATGTGTGTAGTGCTGGTTGTGATGTCATAGATTCCTCTAGGTGCCTGTGTTTAAACTGTCACGCCAACCAGGAAGAGGCGTGCGTCATGGAACTGTATGTTTTGTATCCAAGTTTCCTAGGGCGGTGTGGGCATCACTTCCTGTTGATTTGATCCAATGAAATCCAATGAAATCCAATGATATCCAATGAAATCGACAGGAAGTGATGCCTACAACACCCTAGGAAACTTGTGGATATATATCGCTGTTGTCGAGCAGAAACCTTGTATCTCCATATTTCAACTTTTTGATACTTTTTTCATAAATGTATGCCCTGCTTTGTCATACTAACACAGTGTCACACAAAAGAAGCAAAAATATGTGTTGTGAGCTCGGCTATGTTTGCTTTTTATTTATTTTTACTGAAAATTAGAGTGCATGGAAGTGTGTGCGTGGGCTTTATCAATATTTCACCCATGAAAAGTATTAACACAAGCTTAGTTATTGACTAGATAATAACTACACTGGATCCATTGGAAAACAGGTTATTTTTTCCCCCATTTCCTGAAATGGACATACAGTGTACAAGGTTTCCACCCGACAGAGATGATCTTGTCTCCGTCAGGTTGAAACCTCATATGTCCAAAACTGTTACTTTTCAGGATTAAAATTCAAAAATAGCAAAAGTAGCAGATCAATGAAACGCAACATGAAGAGAGCTTGTAGATCTGCTACTTTTGTGTGTAGTATGATGAAGTAGGGCGTTAATTTGCGTAAAAACACAACGTTTAAATATGGAGAATAAGAGGTTTCTGCCTGACAACAACGACTTGGAAAACAGGTTATTTTCCCCCATTCCGGGACCGTGAGTGTGTGTCAACAGTGAGTGTGTGTCAACAGTGAGTGTGTGTCAACAGTGAATGTGTGTCAACACGGTCACCAGGCATGCAGGTGACTCACTGTGATGAACTGGGACAGGGGGATCATCTCCTTCCCCTCTGTGATGGTGTAGAAGAGCAGGTCCTCAAGGCCACATATCAGCCTTTTTCTGCAAAGGCACAACACACATGACAAAAGAATCAAGTCACGCTCTCTCTCTCTCTCTCTCTCTCTCTCTCTCTCTCTCTCTCTCTCTCTCTCTCTCTCTCTCTCTCTCTCTCTCTCTCTCTCTCTCTCTCTCTCTCTCTGTGTGCGTGCCTGTGTGTGTGTGCGAGTGTGTGTGTGTGTGTGTGTGTGTGTGTGTGTGTGAAAGAAAGAAAGAAAAACAGAGCAAGCACTCAGTAATGTCCTTTCATTGATTTATTTGCCTCACTCGGGACTCATGTAATGGACGCGTGTTCCTCGGTGCTCATGGTTAATAAACCGTGGATTGATTTTTTTGCAGGTGGCAGGAAAGAAAAGAGTACATGTATGATGTAGGATGTGCCATAAGACAGCGCTAAAAGTCAGCGCCCAGCTTCACTCAGTAATATGTTAATGCTTAATCCATTAAGACCGGGAACGCATCTGTGTCATTTTAAGATTTCTTTGGCTTCTTTTAGCAGATACACAAGTTCATAGAGCGGCACCAAATGCTGCGCTATGAGCTTGTAGATCTGCTATTTTTTTGCAAATCTTTGAATGTATATGTATACCGTAAATTTCGGACTAAAAGCCGCGACTTTTTTCCCATTTTTCGACCCTGCGGCTTATATAACGGTGCGGCTTATCTATGGATTTTTACAGCTAACGGCCACTAGGGGACCTCCTAAATCTATGGATTTTACACCCGCGGCTTATAGTCCAGTGCGGCTTATATATGTTCCAAACATTCAATTTAGCTGCTGCGGCTTATAGTCAGGTGCGGCTTATAGTGCGAACATTACGGTATGTTTTAAAGCGAACATTTTTAACTGTGATCTGTGCTTCTGGGGGTCCCTGGAACAACTTTTGAGATGGGGGTCCGCGGCCAAATACATATCATTTTGGGGGTCCTTGACATGGAAAAGTGGGAGCACCACTGATATAGAAACATACCGTTAGGATTTAGAAAACAGAAGCAAAGATTTCAGTTACAGTAACAAATGTTCGCATATATATTATTATAATATTCAAAGATATGCACACATTTTCAAGATTTTTCAAAAATAGCCAAAGAAATCTTAAAATGACACAGATGCGTTACCGGATTGAATGGGTTATTGCTTAAAGCTGCTAGCGAGATACTTGCTCTGTCTACTAACATCGGCATTTGCCACATTCAGAGGAGGCGATGGTGATGCTACTTCCCAGAAACCATGGTATAAAACAGTATTCAAAGAGATTTTATACAGTACCGTATGGACATGATAAAACACAGTATCTAGGAGTACTGTATATAGACTACCATAGTATAGACACAGTATAGATAAGGTATAGGCAGCATATTGAAGTTGGGACAAAACTAAGGTTTGGGAGGCACAGAACCATGCCTGCAAGATTTACTCCATCCACACCAATCACCCTATCCAAACAACCTACTGTAGAAGTGCTTTTAGCATCCCTCTCATACCACCCCCATGTGTCTCCCCCTTTCCCCTCTGCTCTCCCTTCCCCTCTCTCCCCCCTCTCTCTCTCTCTTTCTTTACCCATTCATGCTGGGGGGGCGTCTCCATCCACCTTGCCAGTGATGATGCAACAACCTTCACTCCAGTGACCCCATTCTCCTAAAACTGTCATCCCTTCACCCCCCCAGCTCTTGGAACTCTCACGACTTCTAAGAAATGTCACCTCTCACACCCCTCACATACCATAACCACACCTCCCATCCTTTCAATAAACTCCTTATACTTAGACCTTGATGGTATAGCTCCGTCACAGTTATTACATAATAATCACCTGATCGTAAATATTTGAGATAATCGCAATTATCTTTGCAATTTCTTTTCAAATGTTTGCAATTATTTCTGAAACTTCTACAGTCACCTGTATACTTTCATCTCTTGAAAAATGTCACTGTGTGTGTGTGTGTGTGTGTGTGTGTGTGTGTGTGTGTGTGTGTGTGTGTGTGTGTGTGTGTGTGTGTGTGTGTGTGTGTGTGTGTGTGTGTGTGTGTGTGTGTGCGCGTGTGCGTGTGTGTGTGTGTGTGTGTGTGTACACAGGGCAAAGTTGGAGCCCGAAAATGACATGCGACTGTGTCCTGACTATGACTATGCTCAGGCACCTTAGTTTTTTATTATCTCAGGTACTTTGTAAATATGTAGATAACTTGTCTGGCCTTCTGTTGCTCTCTTGTTTTGATCTCCTTCCCACTTGCCCCCCACCCCTCTTCTTCTCCCCCCCCCCCCCCTCTTCTTTCTATGGAAATTAACGTTGCGATGGGAACGATGTACAAAAACGAATTTCACCCACTTCTTTACCTTGTAAACCTGTGATGTGACAATAAAACTGATTCTGATTCTGATTCTGTCCCTGACCACCACTGTAGCCAAGAAAAGACAGACATGGGCCACCTGTAATCATGCCATGGACCATTAGTGGTCCATGGACCACCACTTGAGAAGCAGTGCACTACATGACCTGGTGAGCTAAGATAACGAGTCAATGAAATCAGTTACTGGGTAAGTCTGAGGTCAAGACATTCCACAGGGAGTTAGAATCTCAAGACGGGAAAGTGTCATCATTATTAGGAAATGTGTCTGCTCACATACTGTAAATGTTACAAATCAGTATTATCAGTTAACATGAGTTTAATATGGAAGGTTGGATAAAGTAAGAGGAATATCAGTGGTTGGTTCTCAACCTTTTTTGAGCTCTGGACCACTATTCAAGCAATCTTCAAGGGCCACCCCAACCCACCTTTAACTAACTTAGCCCACATATCCCCACCCAACACAACAGTGGTCCCCAGGTTGATTCTTAGTCAGGGTGGTGGTCGCTGGTTCACAATCAGTTGAAAATCCTAATCTTTATTTATAGAGCACCTTTCAGACATAAGTGTAATTCAACCTGATACGACACCAAACTATAGATTAAAGGTGCAGCAAGTGAGGTTCTTGTTCAGATAAGTGTTAAATAGCTCTATTGTAATCTTTGCTATATAGTGTTTGTTCAGTAACAGGAGTCTCCATGTCGATCCAGCTCTTTAGTAAACAGAATATATGAAGTATAATAAGTGATGACACAAAGAAATGAGAAGACAAAATTGGAATTAGAAAACTATATATATATAAAAAAAAAGAGCTGATAAGTGGGTTCCCTCTCCTGATTGGATGAAATTGGTAATCCACCTGAAAATATATCTTTCTGTTTACTAAAGAGCTGGAGAAATGGGGAAACCCCTATAACTGAACAACAGGGGAGCCTTATGGGGTCCTCAGAGTTACTACAAAAGACTTAAAAACATAAAGAAGAGTGACAAATTTAGCTAATTACTGTATGGTGACCTTTGAAAGCCTCTTGAGTCTTCAAATGTAAAATGCAACACAATTTCACTACGTAGTGGGGGTCCCAGCTTAATCTCTTTCTCAACTAAGGGGTCCTTGGCCTGAACATTGTTGAAGACCCCTGCTCTAAAAGCAATCAGAATAAAAGAGCTTTCACATTTTAACAAATAACTTTTTTGTTTCAAACAACAAAAATCACTATAATATATAATGTTCTGGAAAACTATGTAGCATGCAGTGGTGTAAAGTAACTAAGTACATTTACTCAAGTACTGTACTTAAGTACACTGTTGAGGTATTTTTTACTTTACTGGAGTATTTCCAATATTCAGTACTTTTACTTCTACTCCACTACACCTCAGAGGCAAATATTATACTTTTACTCCACTACAATTATTTGAAAACTTCAGTTACTAGTTTTTGTAGATTTTGATTATTATATTACAAAACATACATTACCCACTTCAGCCCTATATACATTTCAGACATTTGAAAATAGCAGATCTACAAGCTCACAATGCGTCGCAACGCCATGCATTGTGACCTTGTAGATCTGCTATTTTCATACATTTTAATACATTTGAAATTTGTGAAACGGGACATTCTGCATAATGAGTACTACTTTTGGTACTTTAAGTACATTTTGATGCCACTACTTTTGTACTTTTAGTCAAGTAAATTTAGAATTCCTGACTTTTACTCATAACAGAGTATTTCTACATTGCAGTATTGACACTTTAACTTAAGTAACAGTAGAATAAAAGAGCTTTAAATGAACAATAAAATTGAACAATAAAACATTTTAATATACTGTATAATGTTCTGTAAAAGTATGTAGCATGATGGTATAACCTACTTGTAGTGACCATCCTCATCCATGCCATGGAAAGCTCTGTGTTGCTGGCAGAGCAGAGATGCTGCAACAGGTTGCTGCGTCCAGTCTGTTATTCCTACTCCCACCCGGCTGGACTTCACTGTGTTCTGGACCAACTGACGAATCCCCCCATTCACTGACCTTAAAGTCTTTAAACAATGCATTTTTAAACCAAGTATATGATTGTAAAATTCAATCAAGTCAATATAATAACGATAAGTCAGTGGAGGAACCTCCTAGTTCCTAAGTTAGAGCACTTCTTAGAGAGTATATGTTCAGCTGGTGTCCCTCCTCAGTCTATAGTCCTACTACTGTAGCACCTGTCATGCTCTGCCAATAAGTCACCATGCAGCCTCGCCTACTGTAAAGCCTGCTGGATCCCTAGGGGGTGGAGCAATGACAGTTATAGTTCACAGCAGTGGAGGAAAAAGTACTCACATGTTGTACTCAAGTAAAAGTAGAAATATTCTGTTACAAATAAAAGTCTGGTATTCAAAATGGAATTGAGTAAAAGTACAAAAGTATTCACATTAAAATATACTTAAAGATATACTTTAAATATACTTAAAGTACTTAAAGTAAAAGTACTCATTGTGCAGAATGTCCCATTCCACAAGTTTCCAAATGCATAAAAATGCTTCAAAAATAGCCAACGTATACATAGGACTGAAGTGGCTATTGTATGTTTTGTAATAATAATCCAAATCTACAAAGTAACTAGTAACTAAAGTCTTCAAATAAATGTAGTGGAGTAAAAGTACAATATTTGCCTCTGATATAGAGTAGAAGTAAAAAGTATTGGAAATTGGAAGTACTCCATTAAAGTAAATTGTACTTAAGTACAGTACTTGAGAAAATGTACTTGGTTACTTTACACCACTGGTTAGTTCACAGTGACAGTTAGTAAAGTAGGCTGATCTCTCCAACACAACACAAACAAAGAAACTAAATCGAAACTGGAGCAGTATTTCATTGATGACTCAGTCAGTCCATGGAGCCAGGTATTTGCTGTTTTGTTGCTACAGGTCCAATTAGGCTAAAGGTCCCATTAATTAAGATCACCTGCTGCACCAACCAGCTGTGGTGTGACTCCCAAACATATTTTACCAAAACTTTTCCACAATTTAAAAATAGAAATCTCTCCTCCTCCTCTACATTTTTCAAATCATCTAAGATGCCTTGTAGATAGGCTATTTCCAGTCGTGTAAAGCAACTAAGTACATTTACTCAGGTACTGTACAATTGTGAGGTATTTTTTACTTTATGTGAGCTTGTAGATATGCTATTTTCAAAGGATTTCTACACATTTTGAAAACTTGTGAAATGGGACATTCTGCACAAAGAGTACTTTCACTTTTGGTACTTTAAGTACATTTTGCTGTCAATACCTTTGTACTTTTACTCAAGTACATTTTTAAAACCGGACTTTTACTTGTAACAGAGTATTTCTACATTGGAGTATAGGCCTATTGATACTTTCACTTAAGTACAAACTGTGAATACTTTTTCCGCCATTGGGTTTGTGTTATAATAACCATGTTGTTCCATTCAGGGGGTCGTGGTGGAAATGATAATGAAGCTCTGCTAATGGCCACCTGCTGCTCGCTCTACAGCTGATCTACAGCGACACCTTGTGGTGAGTCAGTCCACCATGCAGTTATTGGAAAGGCCACCGGCTGTGCTCTCTGCCTGTCCAGTAGGGGGCGTCCTCACTCCAGAACTTACTGCTCAGGTGTTTTCAGTCACTGTCAGCACTAACAGTCTATTGCAGGGGTTTTCAACTGATTGTGAACCAGGGACCACCACCCTGACTAAGAATCAACCTGGGGACCACTGTTGTGTTGGGTGGGGATATGTGGGCTAAGATTAGTTCAAGGTGGGTTGGGGTGGCCCTTGAAGATTGCTTGAATAGTGGTCCAGAGCTCAAAAAAGGTTGAGAACTAACCACTGATCTATTCCTCTTACTGTATACTGTTTACAATCCTTTGAAAATAGCAGATCTACAAGCTCACAACGTGACACGTTGTGAGCTTGTAGATCTGCTATTTTCAAATAGCCAAAGTATATATTTTTTTATAAAACTAAAGTTTTCAAATAATTGTAGTGGAGTGAAAGTACAATATTTTCCTCTGAGGTGTAGTGGAGTAGAAGTAAAAGTATTGAAAATGGGAAATACTCCAGTAAGTACAAATTAAGTACAGCACTTGAGTAAATGTACTTAGTTACTCTACCACTGGGTAGAACACACCACAGAGTACACTCACTTCGTGAGTTCCATAGTCTGGTGGCTCTGATTATGTGGTTAATATGGTCGTGTGATGAAGTTACAATTTAGGCTGAAGAGGCTGCAATTTCCTCTCTTGTATTTCAGTTGCTGTTTGCCAAACAATATGCCTCTCCTTCTCTCTCAGAAAGCCAGATATTGTATCAGTTGTCTGGGTGTTAAATGCAAGGAGACCTACATGACATTCAACGCGCCACAGCTAAATCAGTTTAGGGTTTCACTGTAATAGGATCTAAAGGCGCTCTAAAGGGATTAGAAAATTCAAATATAATTCATATAGAGTGTTTGCACAAAGTAACAGGGGTCACCCCATCTCTCCAGCTCTTTAGTAAACAGAAAAGACTATGTTTTCAGGTCGAGATACCAATTTCATCCTGAGAGAGAACAAATAAACAAGTGAAATTGTAAGTAATTAACTGAATATATGAGCAGACACAATTGGAATTGGAACATTATAAAATTGAAGCCGACAATCCTGACTGGAAGACTTTGGTGAGCCAGCTGAACATTTATTTTCTGTTTATTAAAGAGCTGGGGAGATGTTACTGAACAAACACTATACTATAGCAATGATTACTGTCAGTATATAGAGCTTTAACCTTTTAACAAAAACCTTTTTGTTTTAACCAAAAATATCACTCTAACTTAACTCATTAAGACTGGGGAAGCATCTGTTATTTTAACCACTTTAACCATTATCTCATACTTGGGCTATTCAACAATAGCAGATCTACAAGCTCATAAGTGCCGCGCTATGAGCTTGTAGATCTGCTATTTTTTCTTGAAAATGAGTGCAAATCTTTGAATGTATTGTTTTTTAAAAAATTTAATTCAAATCTTTGCTTCTAGGGATTCTGCAAACGTCTTCTAAATCCTAAGTTATGTTGCTATAATATCAGTGTTCTCAAACTTTTTTCATGTCAAGGACCACCCAAAATATTTGTCCGCGGATACCCCCATCTCAAAATATTTTGTTCCAGGGAACCCCAGAAGCAAAGATTTGAGTTAAAAATGTATATATATATATTATATTCAAAGATTTGCACAAGATTTCAAGATTTTTTCCCCCAAAGAATAGCAGATCTACAAGCTCGTAGCGCGGCACTCGGTGCCGTGCTATGAGCTTGCATATCTGCTATTTTTGAATAGCCAAAGAAATCTAAAAAGTGACATAGATGCGTTCCCGGTCTTAATGGGTTAATATTTCACTATTTCTGACTGTGTCTGCTAGTCTGTCTATCGCTCAGTATTTCTGTCTTGTACCTCTTTGCTCATAATTGTGTCTGCAGGGTGGGAGTGGGGTGGGGTCTTCCTCTTTAAGGCAATTTACATTCTTTCAGGAGACACAGTCAAGGATGTCGGCACCCCCCCAAACTCACCTATCCTGGCATGGCTTGCAACCCACTCCCATATCATGTTTCTGAACGTACAGATGGTAGCCATTCAAGCCCTGCCGGTGTCATCCTTGAGGTCCATCTACGGTAGTGGTTCTCAAAGTGGGGTCCGGGGGACCCCCGGGGGTCCTTTTGGGAGGTTCCAGGAGGTCCCCAGCAAGATTAGTTCCACCACTTAAGCCTACATTAAAAAACTAGAAAAGGTGCTCCTCGGAGCACTGCCAGACCCCTAGTGGTTGAAATCTGAATGGCCGGACTTCGCATGACGTGTGTGCAGAGGAAAAGAGGGACAGACCGACCGACCGACCGACCGACCGACAAAGCCTCCTGTAGGCCGACCCCCTGGGTCTGGCAAAAACAAATAAACTAGTCCTATATTGCACTTGTCAGAGCAATGGTCACAGAGTTGTGACTATTTGAAGTGTTAAACACTGCTGTAACACTGCTGTAGTGCCGCTTACGTATACAATGTAGTTTTTTTTGTGTGATTATTCTCATGCCAGACCCCTTGAACAGTGTTTGTGTCAAGTTTGGTGTGGTTTGGTTTTTGGTGTGGTTTGGTTTTTGGTGTGGTTGTGTTTGTGTCTCCACCTACAGACAGTTGTAGAATTCTGTAGTATAATCTAATCTAACAAATAAGATCTTCTCCTATGGGGTCCCTGGCAACAAATCTGTTCAAATGGAGGGGGGTCCTGTGGCTCAATAAGTATCAATTTGGGGGTATAGCCACTGACCTGCAATACATAATATCAAAGTGGAATCGAAACAGGCGACATTTTGTACAAATGGAACCACAGGTCCATTTGGTTCTATTTGTACACTCTCAAAGTTAAATTAACATTGATTTTACAATATAAATTGGGGTCCCAGAGATAGAAATGCCATTAAATGGGGGTCCATGGCCTAATGCATGTCAAACTGGGGGGTCCTTGAAATTAAAATGGTTGAAAATCACTGCTAGAGCCGTGAAAATCTTCTCTTACGCCCATATCCTTGGCATATCTTTTCAAATGGGGGTCCGCGGGCTAATAAGTGTCAATCTGGGGGTCCTTGACATGAAAGAGTTTGAGAACCACTGCTCTAAAAGGTCAGGTGACTTCTCAGAAGGGTCTCAGGGCTAAACCCATGGCCTCTCTCTCTCTCTCTCTCTCTCTCTCTCTCTCTCTCTCTCTCTCTCTCTCTCTCTCTCTCTCTCTCTCTCTCTCTCTCTCTCTCTCTCTCTCTCTCTCTCTCTCTCTCTCTCTCTCTCTCTCTCTCTCTCAGTGCCTCCGCTCGGCCCTGGGTGTAGCTTCTCTGTTTTCAGGAGAGAAAATGTTTTCCATTCCTGGGCTTCAATGAATGCCAGCTTTGTCCCCCTCTCTGCCCTCATCTTGTGAGAAATACCCCCCCACCCCCCTGCCTTTCCCCCAGCCCTGCCCCGCACCATCCGGCCGGGCCTGCACAAACTTACCTCCCAAACCCACCCCACCTCAACCAAACCCACCCCCCCCCTCCCTTCTGGTCTCACACAGGAAGAGAAACACACAGGGTGGGTCTGGGGTCTGGAGGGGCTTTGATTCTGCCTGCAGTATCCTCAGGGTCTGAAGAAATGCCTCAGCTTATAGAGCTATAGTGGTTCTCAAACATTTTCATGTCAAGGGGGTTGCCAACTACTGTACCTATACAACAATATTGCGTCATCCTTTTAGCTTTAATGTCTTATACTGTACCACGTGCTGTTTACATTTCTGGCTAATTATTCAGTGTATCTTATGTATGAGTGAGCAGACACATGCAATTACATGGCACGTTTCCTAATAATGATGACTCCATCAGGCCGGTACACTTTCCCTTCTTGAGATTCTAACTCCCTTTTCTGTCTAATTTCTAATTACATTACTAAATGCATGGTCAAGGACCACATGCAATACCTTCACGGACCACAAGTGGTCCACGGACCACCTGTTGAAAACCCCTGTTCTGCAGGGTTGGTTTCCCGGTCCAGCATTCACTGCCATATACAGGTAGGAGAACAGATTCTACCGTTGCATAGAAGAAGCTGAGTTGGATTTGACGGGGGAGGTTGGAGTTCCATACACTGGCCATGCCGCTCAGGGCCCTCCATGCAAGTGACCTTAAGATCTTGCTCGGTTGAGTTGACCCATGAGCCCAGGTACTTGAAGACCTTGACTTCCTTCAGAGCCGTGCCTTCTGTTGTTGTCAGAGGTGGATGTCCCGATAGGATGTTATAGGTGATAACCTCAGTTTTCTTGGTATTCAGCCGAAGGCCAACCTTGGCACACTCTGACTCCACTCTGTTCAGGAGCTCCTGTGCTTGTTCCACGTGGTTTGGTGAGCAGGCTGATGTCGTCCGCATAGTCCAGGTCTGTCAGGACTACTGTGGGGTGTTGTCTCGACCAGTTTACTAAATCCGAGAGGGTTTAAGTGGTTAATAACCTGTAGTACAGTATGCACTGTATGTATAAGAGCTGTTTGAACGTAAGATGTGTGTCAATTGATTGATTCCCCAAAAATAAGGAACAAATTGTGTCATTTCAATATGGGACACATCTTTTACTTTCAAAATAAGGGATCATTCTGTATTTCAAGGGATGGTTGGAAACCCTAGTATGTCCTATAAGCCATGCAGGGACCCCATTTAAAAATGAAAGATGCCAGGGACCTGCCAGGGATGTTGTTAGATTACACTTAGGCCAGGATTATACTCTCACAACTGTCTGTTGTAGATGGAGAGAGTGATCATCTGAATAGTCCTGTTGTTTGTTTTGCCACAGACTTTAGCCCTCATGGAGTCTCTACTCAGGCTAGAGAGCAGAGAATGCTGCAATGACTTGGCTTTATTATGGCCTGGTTCACATCCAACATTTGCAGAAGTCAGAATGGCCTTTAGTGTCACATCACAGGTTTACCAGTCTAAAACAGTGGGTGAGAAATCTTCTTTTTTTTTGTTGTTTCCAGAAAGAGAACAAAAAAGAAGAGGGGGGTAGCAAAGGGGAAAAGAAAGAAAAATCCAGCAATGAGACAATGTTAAGCCCAATGTATACTTAGCATGAGCTTGTAGAACGGCTATTTCCAGCGCGCGACACCGTCACACAACGGATCATAAATTAAGCTTTAGAACATTGTGGAGAATAATCACAGCAGTCTTACCCCTCCTCCACCCCCTTCCCCCAACCCCACCCCCCCCCCCCCCACACACACACACACACACACACACACACCACACACACACACACACACACAGAAGAAAAAGTTGCCTTAAGACATCTTAATGTGCTCAGTTTCCAGTTTCAGTCGAGTCACCTCCACTATGAAACTTTAGATTGCCTTTATGGTGATGACTTTCTATTGAGCAGAGCTACTGTGCGCTGAATGGTGATTAAAGCCTTTATTAGAGACCCAGTTAGGTCCTTTCAGAGATGTAATGCATCATTTAATACATGCTTCAGATGAAAAGGCTACGGGCCACTGGCAACGTGTCACTGAGGCTAAATGGAATTCCTCCCTCTTTGCCAAACTGACGCTCATTCACATTCCTCCACTTTGGTGACACTGTGTGACACAACCCTGGCTGTGATGCAGTGGTGGAAAAAGTACTCAATCTTTTTACTAAAAGTAAAAGTATCAATAGCACAATGTAAAAGAAATACTCTGTTACAAGTAAAAGTCCGGTAATCAACATTTACTTGAGGAAAAGTATTGGCATCAAAATATACTTAAAGTACCGACAGTAAAAGTACTCATTATGCAGAATGTCCCATTTCACACGTTTTTTAATGTATAACATATTGTGAAAATAGCCGATCTACAAGCTCACAATGTGTCGCACCGCGACGCATTGTGAGCTTGTAGATCGGCACGCACGCACGCACGCACGCACGCACGCACGCACGCACGCACGCACGCACGCACGCACGCACGCACGCACGCACGCACGCACGCACGCACGCACGCACGCACGCACGCGCGTGGTATAGTAAATAAAGCTTTGTATCTGGCCTAGAGGGCATTGAGGAGGTGAATTCTGGGTACAGTAATCCTACGGAGGTCATAAGGTCATAAGGCAGCTGATCATTGCTTATTTCTTCAGTCAGGAACACTCTCCTCATACTGTTGCTGTCGGGCAGAAACCGCTTATCTCCATATTCTAACTGTTGGTGCTTTAGTAAATTAATGCCCTATTTTAGGGGTTTACAAATGATTATGAACTGAGATTGTTAAGATTAGTTAAAGGTGGGTTGGGGAGGCCCTTGAAGATTGCTTGAAATATGCTTGTGGTCCAGAGCTCAAAAAAGGTTGAGAACCAACCACTGATCTATTCCCCACTTTATCCAACCTTCCATATTGACAGCAGTTACTGGGAAGCAGGGCTGTATTAGCCATTGAGCCGCCGGGGCCGTGGGCCAGGGGCCCTTGGCGCTCAGGGGCCTTTCGAGGGAACTGGGCGCGGAACTGGGCGCGGCCACCGAGAATTTACTAAAATGAAATGTATAGGTTAATCAAATATCAAATGTGTGGGCCCCTCCTCTGTATTTACAGCAGTGATTCTCGCTGGGTTTGAGGCCCTGACACGGGCTCCTGGGGCCCTTCAAGGCCCCCCTATGCTGGGGGTCCCTGCTGGGGACCCCTCAAAGTGGGCCCTTTGAGGACCACTGCTACACCGTACAAAGCCCAGCTTTGTACGGTGTAGCAGGGGCCCTTGGGGGGAACAGGGCTGCGAGGCCTAAAATGAAGTGTATACTGTAGATTAATCAAATATCAAATGTGTGTGGGCCTCTCTTCTGCAGTGGGTCTTGCTGGGTCTTGAGTGGGTCTTGCTGGGTCAAACCCAGGCCTCCAGGAGCCCTTCAGGCCCCCCCCCCCCACTGGGGACCCCTCAAAATGGGCCCTTTGAGGACCAGGCTTTGTACTGAGGTCCCTTTGAGGAGGGGGCCTTGAAGGCCATAAGTTAACAGGACTCCCACCCCGTCCCTTGCTAGGGTCCTCTGACCACCAGGAGTATATTTCCTTGAATAGAGCCACCTAACAATTAATAGCACAGTTCAAGCTCCTTCCTGAAGCTAGGGACTAGAATACTGATTATGTTGATATAATTGATTATACTTGTTTCAGGCAGCATTGCAATTCATATGTTTTTACCTCAAATATATTATAAATATTGAAGGTATACAATTATACAAGCTTAAGGAACAAGTGAATTAAGTAACTTCTCACTTTAAACCACATTGTTTCAGAGGACATATAGACACTAATAACAAATATAATAAATACTGCATAAATATAAATTGCACTAAAATCAAAGTCATATTCTTGTCATCTGGACTTTACTAACCAAGTGTAGCCTAGTTATTAACAACAGCTTGAACAAAATATCTAAGGCAGAGAGGGTCACTTGTAAAAGCTTTGGCTTTGATGCTATCATAGATGTAGACCTATTTGACAGTGCAGGAACATAATTGCCTTCCTTGATGCATTAAGGAGTGTCAACGAGCATCAGCTGGACACAGACACACACAGCTCCCCTCTGCAGTGCTGAACTGAAAGTGACTGGAGTCTATTTGTTTACCAACATTGAGACTGGACGCACAGGTGATTGTTTCATGCAATCAATTCTCAACCTGTTGTTCCCCTCTTGTGTGTTGGCTAGTGAGGCACGTCCTAGCGAGACCTGACAGAATGGGTTTCATTTGGAGCCAGTGTGACGTTTGGAGCCAGTGTGACGTCGTCTGTTAAGGGGTCTATATTAAGGATTACTGTGATTATGGTAAGCTCACATTTCATATCATACACACCATACCTGTAACTTTCACTAGCCCAAAAGAAAAAACGTTTTTGCGACAATTAAAAAAGAGAAAAAAAGATTTATCTTTAGGGGGGGCCTTAAAAAAACGTGCGGGGGTTAATTCCCTGCTGGGAAGTAGGAGGTCAAGAACTTCCACAGAAAAGGGAGTTAGAATCTCAGCCTGAAGTGTACCGGTCCGGATTGCCTTAGATATCATTATTAGGAGATGTGCCCAATCTGCCCATGTAATAGGCTGTGTCTGTTCACTAATACATAAGTTACACATCAGTATATCAGTTAATATGAGTTTGGTTCCTCAATTGTTGTTTCTCAAACTTTTTGGCCTGACCCCATGTCCAGCTGACCTTTAGTCATCATCACTCTAAAGGGTAATGTTTCAACCAAACTGAAATGCAGATGTCCTTTGTTTAACATAAAACAATCAGTCATGATTGAATTCCACATTTCTATTATAATAAACAATTAATTCCATCACTCACTGATCGATACTGTTGATTAAATTACATTATTCAAATAATCATAATTTTCATCATGTCCAGCATTAGATCTCCCACTCTGCTTCATTACAGTCAAGATCCTCTTTCTTGACCCCCCTGTGGTTTTGTAATGGCCCAGTACCTTTCCCATATGCGTGTGTGTCTGTATCACAGCATTCGTGCCTCACACCTAATCTAAACTGCCTACAAAAAGTTTGGAAACCAACCCTACCTATTGGTATAGTATCTTCTATCATCTTTATCCTTGATTAGTCACCTTTACAACGAAGTACAGTTTCTAAGGATCAGGCATTCGTGGAATGAGCAACACAGCTAAACGTGTGGGTAGCGCCCCCCAAAAATATGCTTATGTTGGTAATCGCTCTTGTTTTGAGCGACCTGTCAGCACACACCTGCTGAGAGGTGTGTGCCAGTCACAGGTGTGCAACTGGCACCTGAGCATGGGTCTTGCAACTCTGTTGAGTTTGTGTATGCTCCAAGCAGCAACACTGCCCCCATGGAAAGATGCCACGTTTGTCCCTTCAGGATAAGGCTTGTGCAATAGGGCAAGTGAAGCTGGTGTTCCGTTACGCAGATTACACATTATTTGGTGTCAGCGCTGGTACCATTTGCAGGCAGGTGTGTGCCAGTCATAGGTGTGTGACTGGCACCTGAGCATGGGCCCTGCAACTTTGACATCTGTCTTTGGTACCGTTGTGCAAATCTTGCCTGTAAATCACTGGAAGAAAACCTATGGTTCCTCTTCTTGGGTTGTTGTCTTCCTTTGACTTCACCAGTCTCACAGAACTTGGTCCTAAGTTTGTAAATGGTACCAGGGCTGCCACCAAATAATGCTGCCACTCTGCATAATGGAACACCAGCTTCCACTTGCCCTACTGCACGGGCCTTATCCTGATGGGACAAACGTGGCATCTTTCCAATTAATTCTTCTCTTCTTTGACCATTGTTTAGTAGGCCTAATAGGCAGACATGGAGACCATTATCACCTGCCCTGGGCTGGGATTTGCCATAATAATATTCTATATAAAAGTGAACTATATTTAACCACTTAAATTCTAAATGGTTGACCCGAGGCCCTTGTGGCTTTATACTAGTGTCTTTTCCCTGATGTTAGGTAGGACACCTAACAGGTTGACAAGTAGCCTTTCCTGAAGCCCCTACGCCCAATATCTCCCCTGCCAAGTGGGGATTCCCTCTTGGCTCCCATGCGGAAGACCCAGGTTCAAATCCCGGGTCTTCAGGCGGTTACACACCGGCGAATATACGCAAAATTCAGACTTGTTCCGAATAATTTAAAGTATAAATCACTTTATAAGGTTTTTAAAAAAAACGTATTATTCGCATGAAAAAATTGCCCCGGTGTGTAAGGACCCTTACAGTTGTAATTAGCCACTTGAATCTTAGCATTCCTATTCAGGAGCTAACAGTGAACATCTGATCTACAAGCTCACAACGTGTCACAAGTAACGTTATCATGCATGTTGTGAGCTTGTAGATCGTCCACTTTCGGTTATTTGGTGTACAGAAAAAACAGGAGAGGGCCAATTATAGAGCCCTGGGGAATACGGTCAACTGAGTATATGGTTTAAGTTGTTTAGTCTCTCCATCAGTAGAGGACCTAAAACGTGGGATTACAGCTTTATTTTGGGGAGTTGGAGGGGGTGATATTATTCCAAGTCTCTTGCATGAACAAAAATTATGTTGCACGTTTTCTAATGTAACACTGTAAAATTGTGGATTTCCTAGATGTTAGTAAGGTTGTGATGTCTATTTACACAGCTCTCCTGTGGCCAGATTATATTACAATCTAGGTAGCTCGCTAGCAGTTTGTATGTTAAAGCGGCACTATGTAGCTTTTGTTTTATGAATAGAATGTAAGTGTGTCCAATCTGTATGGTAGAGTATGTTAATACGATTTAACTTATACAATTGTATTTTGTCTCCCTGCTCTTCTATTGAGACCAAGGTCATGTCTCACCTAGACACAGGATCTGACACGAATTTTGACCTGCTGGTCAAGATTACATTTATCCCCTGAGCAAGCAGGCAGGCTCTATTAGCTCAATGGTAAAATATGTCAGCGCTTGCGCAGGAAACCGGGTTCAAATCCGGGGTAGAAGAGGAAAGTTACATCAAGCCGATACTAGAAACACAGATATTGACCAAATCATCAGCAAGTTAAGTGGGAGCTTGCTAGCTAATGCAGTAACATGCCAGCACAAGCTAACATAAGCAGGCGTGCTTTACAATAATAACCAAACCATTCAGCATTGGAAAATATAGATGACTGATGATTTTCAGCCTGCTATGTGGTGTTCAAATCCAGTCCTATCGCGCTGATCAGAGCAATGGTCACCGAGTTATGGCCATTTGAAATAAACTGCTGTAACACTGCTGTAGTGCCACATAATGTGTGCAATTTTTTTTTTGTGTGACTACTTTTGGTAAGAATCACTCACAAATACTATTATTTGTGAGTGATTCTTACCAAAAGAGTGTGAAACTGAATGCGTGTGTTGGTGTACGCACAAATGCAGATTCAACAATTCACACGCATAATTGATTATTTACAAATGATATTTTATGTTAAATGCACACAGTATAATCATTTAAAAAATATTTTTACAAAAGTCTCAAATGAATCATTTGTGTTTGCAGGTTGCAAAACACATTTGTAAATCATGGAATATTTGTGCATCATGGTATTGGATTCACAAATAATTTTGAGACAAATCTCTCCCCATACCCAAGACCCATCCCACTTCATATAGCCTGCAGCCTTCAAAGTGCATGGCCACATCTATTGAATTCAGTTTAAACTTTGAGACTTGACATCCTAGAAAGGTAGAGGCTGGGGTTGTGGAGGCAAAGCTTTAGCGTGTGGCAGCATTGGTGTAACAGAGACCAAGCTTATCCACTTAAGATTTGTTTTATACTTTGTCGTATGATAGCGTATGATAGTGCCTAGCACTTGCCCTAGCCTTGACGACCTTGCAGGCTTATGCAAAGGCTAAAATGTAATTTAAATAGCATGTTGTAGACAGATGCCAGGTTTATTTGTAGACCTGGCATCCTATAGTGTGTATAGTTTCAATGTACAGATTATTGATATTTTTTGGGGGATATTCTACTGTTTAGACTGATGAATCTGATAGGTTCTTGGTTTGCCTATGATCCTAGATTACTATTTCTATGCATTTGATGTATTACCTTGTGTTGTGGATTAAGACACACAGCCTAAATATCTACAAGCTCACAGCGCATTGTGTTGTTTGTGAGGTTATACTGTAGATCAGATATTCTCGCTATGTGTTCCTCTCAGTAGCCTATAGGGATGCTAGGGTTCAAGTGGTTAATGTAAAAGAAAGTTCCAATCACACAAAGATTTGGCGGCCCCCCTGTAGTAACTCTGAGGACCCCCTAGGGGGTCCCGGACCGACCCCTTGTTGAAGACCCCTGTCCTAAGTAGCAGTTATTCCAGGCTTCCACTAGGTGGAGTTTTTTTTTTTACCAACACACCTTTGGGCCTAAAATGAAATCAACAAGATGTTTGAGTTATAGCTCATGCCTTAAAATGCACGCTTCTGGAGCAGCTAGTAGTACCTTTATACATGTTATAATAATACAAACTTGGCAATTTTACATCCTTGCAATGTGACTTGCTCGGCCGTTCTTCGTAGACTCTAGTCAGCTTCTAATGAGCAAACGGAATGACAGAGTTTAATGCCTTATTTATTATTGGTTGTGCGCCGCGTCGCGCACTGGATAATAACCTGAGTTTACAGATTGGCTATTTTCTGCATACAACGTATAAATCACTCCTTAGCACCCAGGGGTGATCCGTTGCCGTTGGGTGCAGCAGACATCACTGTGTCTGTGTGTCTCTAATATAGTCTGTGTGGACGGCAGACCAGACCAACACTGTGCCCAAAACCTAGACACCCTCTAGACCCCTGGAGCCTCGTACAGACCTGAAACCCCCTCCCTCTCCATCTCCCTCTCTTCCTCTCTTCCTCTCTCTCTCTCTCTCTCTCTCTCTCTCTCTCTCTCTCTCTCTCTCTCTCTCTCTCTCTCTCTCTCTCTCTCTCTCTCTCTCTCTCTCTCTCTCTCTCTCTCTCTCTCTCTCTCTCTCTCTCTCTCTCTCTCTCTCTCTCTCCCTCTCTCTTCCGTCACCATCTCTTCCCATTCCCCCGACTCCCTGACCCCCCCTAACCCCCCACCCATCCGCCCATACCTTCCACACCCTTCCTCGGCCCCCCCTCACCCACCCAGTGTGGCGGGCGGGCGGGTGGGCTATCCCGGCTGCCCCTGCCATCTCGCAGCATTCCGAGGGCCCTCTGCTCTGCTCTGCTACACAGAGGCCTATTGTGTGACTCTGTTCTACTGGGAGATGGTTGGGAAGCTGGTAGCTCCTCTACTACGCCGTCTTAAAAAACCAGGAGAAATATAAATGTGTAGAAATGGACAGTTAGAGGTGGAAGAAGTGCTCCCATTTTTGGAGTTTTGAGTAAAAGTAGCCCATACCACAATGTAGAAATTGCTCAGTAAAACGTTATGTTTTCAAACATTTACTTGAGTAAAATTGCAATAGCATTGCTGCCGAAATGTACTTCAAAGTCACAAAAAGTGAAAGTAGCTTGTTAGAAATGGCCGAATTACAAACTCACGCAACGCTTGCATCTTGACACAATATAAGCTTGTAGATCTGCAAAAACCTTTTTATATCTTTTTGCAGTGATTCGGTACTGATTGGTAACTGTAGAATATAGTATATACCAGTGGTTCTCAAAGTGGGGTCTGGGGACCCCCAGGGGTCCTTCAGGAGTTACGGGTCTGTAACTCTGAGATTGTACAAATGTAATAATCATTTGTACTGTCAATCTCAGAGTTAAGAGTTGTATATTGTAGATTGGGGTCCCAGAGATAGAAAATTACATCAAATGGGGGTCCTTGGTCTAGTGCATATAAAACTGGGGGTCCTTGAAATGACAAAGTTTGAGAATTACTGGTAGGCTATATAAAGTACAGTATACATATTGTGATGCGGGAGATCAATGCTGTCTTCAGATTATAACATCAAACATTGAGTGAGGATTTATTTAGCTCCTCCACTTCCTTCATTACCGCTGTTCTTTCCCCAGCGCTGTTTCTTTTGGAGACGCGCCATTGGTCACATGGTCAGCTGATTTGCAAACTTTGTACACATAATCATAAGCTTCTGCTTCCTCCGTATGATTTCAGGTGCATGGCTTACAAACGGATTCAAAAACTGAGTCTTCAATAAAGATTTAAAGGCCTCTAGTGCAGGGTTTATCAAAGTGGGCGCCGTGGCACCCTAGGGTGCCGTGACGCCAGTCCAGGTGTGCCGCAGAATACTTCGATACTATTTGGAATTTATCAATATCACTTCAGTTTAACCCCATAGACCCTGTAGTCAAGTGGTTCTCAACCAGTGGTTTGGGGACCACCAATGGTCCTTGAGGGGGTTCCAGGGGGTCCCCAGCAAAAGGTGTTAGTACATTTTCACCCCTTTATCCATATTGTATACGTTGGCTATTGAAAAATAGCAGATGTGCCGCACTGCAAGCTTGTACATCTTCTATTTTTGAACATTTTAGAAAAAGTGTTTGAAGAATTGTGTAGATTTTTTTTAACAAATCTTCTCTTCTGGGGTCCCTGGCACAAACATTTTCAGATGGGGGGCCAAATGTATATCAATTCAGGGGTCCTTGGCATGAAAAAGGTTGAAAGCCACTGCTCTAGTCTATACTTGCACTGTACTTTTTGCCTTCTTTTTCAATCAACACCAAATCTCTTTGCCAAAAATCACTCTATTTTTTGGGGTAAAATTTAAGAATGATTAATTCAGTCTGACCAGAAGCAGAGACAAAAACACATTCCCACCAGACAAAACAATGAATGACCAGAGAGGGGATATCAAAAGCAGAGGCATGGACCCCCTCCCCCCTCCCACCCTGTGTGTTGAGTTAATTAACCCTGTGTGGACTGGCTGGCACACAGTATTGGTTCAGCTGGGTTCCTGCTATAGTGTAAATTCCTGGTGGTTTTTGTCAGTGGGGTGGTCGGCATATCAGGACTGTTGGTTCAGCTCTCTAACGGAGGCATGCGGGATGCAGACCCCTACGCACACGTTTGACCAAGAAGAACACCTTGTTTTCTCTGACAGCAGCTGTCCTTCCTGACCCCTACACTATAGCCTGACCGTAACTATAGCCTGACCCCAGGGTTGCAGACAACTCACTCCTTTAGTATGCTTCACAACGTCTCTTAAGTTGTGAGTGGCACAGGTTCATAGTTTCAGGATTTGTAGTGCGCCCCCCCAACCAGTTATTACACTGGCCCGGGGCATGGTCCGAAGAAAGAGAAAGAGAAAAACACACAGGACAAGACAAAAGAAGACTAGAGTAGGACTAGGACAACAGGAACTCAAGTCACACTGTCAGTCAGTCACAGCAGGAGGGAGTAGATCCTAACACACACACACACACACACACACACACACACACACACACACACACACACACACACACACACACACACACACACACACACACACACACACACACACACACACACACACACACACACACACACACACACCCCACAATACAACAAGTGAACCTAGGAGTCCTCCACGCGTTATCATTCCTGGCCCCCTATCTCCTTTTTAAAGTTATCAACATGAATAGGCTCCATAATGGAAAGACAGTGGGCCTCTTCACAGGTGTTATTAATGATACTAATGAAGGCTCTGTTCCATTCTGGTCAAACAAGAGTTGATATTGTGCATGTTGGTTCACTGGAAACACTCGGTGACGTAGAGGGGGACACACACACGTTTAGTATAAGATCAGGATTAATTTTGTCATGCAAACTGTGGATCAGTGGTTCTCAAAGTGCGGTCCGGGGACTCCCAGGGGTCCTTGGGGGTGGTTACATTGGGTCCCCAGCCAAATGATTGATATGATAGTTAGGAATCAATTGGACCCTTGTAACTCGTGATCTTATTGAATAGTGGCCCAAGAATGGTGATAAAGGTGACAAGGTCTTAACCGCTAACCCGATTGACTAGTGAAACTAGTCGCTCCTACAAGCTCACAAGGCACGTCACATTTTGAAGCGCTGTGACTGTGAGCTTGTAGGTCTGATTTTTTTTCGCTATTCAACGCGACAACTGATTCAGAATCAGCCCTCCCGTGTCTATCTGTTCTCTAGAACTTCTCTTCTGCTGAACAAAAACGCTGACCAACACAGAACCGTTCAGGGATCTGTTTGTTGCTTCTTGGGAGTTTGAGCAGGAAAAGGCTTCAAAAAGGTTCTTTCCTGTACGTGTGAAGGAATGAGGGAGCTCTGTAGAAGGCCATGACCTCTGGAAGGACCGTGCCTCGCTGCATGACAAAGATCTCCTTTCATCTCACTCACCTGCGGTTCTATCTGCCACAGAGATACATGACCATACAAACATCACACAAAGTAGCAATACCACAATGTAGAAATACTCTGTGACAACACAAGTCCATGCATTTAACATTTGGCCTTAGTAAAAGTTAAAACGGTAAAACAGACCTGAGTGTGAGTGGCACTGTACTCAGTGCATTCTTTTTCAGTCTACACTACACCAAATCTCATTCACCAAAGATAGCAGATCTACAAGCTCACATCGTGTCACAATGTGACGCATTGTGAGCTTTTAGATCAGCTATTTTTGATGAATGTCCAACCCCCCAGCTGGGGATCAAGTGGTTAAACATCAAGTATAAAGTTTCAATCTGCCTTATAATGGAAATGGATATTCTCTAAAATATTCCTCGTGACATATTGTATCTTAGGAGGAAAGATGTACTGTAATATGACATAAGGGTCTAAAAATTAACAATGTCATTAAGGGCAGCCGTGGAAGGTAAAGTTATTTACAGGGGTGCCCTGAGCCAAAGAAGTTTGACAACCACTGGAATAGAGATACAGATCATACCTCATTGGCCACTGGGGCCTGCCCCCCCCCCCCCCAAAAAAAAAAATCACAAACTTGTCGGCTGTTTGCAAACATATAGGCCTAAATCAAACAATTTAAATAGCTCAACACAAACACAACTAATATTACAAGTGTTTTTTCCAAATTCATCTCAAAACAGCACTTTTCAATGACTGCTGCGGTTTAACAAGCTTCTTTAGTACTTAGTAGAGCACACTTTTGCTATGTTATGACCTGCTGCAAACGTGAGTTCACTGATATTCTTGGGTTTGCGTTTTGCAACTGTCTTCTACAAAGATTTTCTACAGGGTTCAAATCAGGAGACTGACTGACAGCCACTCTAGAATTAGTTTTCCTGTTTTATAACCGTTACGTTGCTATCTACATAAGAGAAGGTGTCTGGTAAGAAAACCCACACATTTTTAATTTAATCAAGTTTCCTATTTCATAACTTAAAGGTAGGGTAAGTGATATTTTTGGGTATTTCATTTTTTTTGTTAAAAAGGTTAAAGTACTATATTCTGATAGTAATCATTGCTAAGAGTGTTTGTTCGGTCACAGGGGTCTCTCCAGCTCTTTAATAAACAGAATATAAATACATTTTCAGGTAGGTGACAACATTTCAACCAATCAGGAGAGAGCACTGGAAATGCATTTTCTGTTTAATAAAGAGCTGGAGAGACATGGAGACTCCTTTTACTGAACAAACACTCTATAGCAATGAGTACTATCAGAATATAGAGCTATTTAACACTTATTTTAACCAAAGTAAATCACTAACCCTACCTTTAACTACATCTAACGTCTAATATCTGTGACAAACCAAACTGTAAATCGGCAGTTGTGATGATTTTAATAGTGGACAGACCTCCTGCTTCAATAAACGTACATGCATTATGAATTATGGTGATTTTAATAGTGGAGAATAGACATACTATACATGGTGCTTACATGCAGTAGGATGCCATTGGTAGGCAGGTTTATGAACTGTCCACAGCCCTCCTGTGAGGCACAGAGTGAATAGACAGAAATGGTACCATCTCATAATGAGCATTAGTGAACACCAGTTATATGAGACAGGGTTGAAAATGGGTGAAGTGCTCCTTTAACACGAACATCTAATAATAACTAATAGCTGTCATGTTTATTCTCCCAATGAACTGCTTCTCACAGCCTCGTGTCAACTTGTCCCTGTCTAAACAGACACACAGCTGCCTCTTAATAAGCTTCATTCATCTGGTTAAGGATGCTGCTTTGTCTTATACCGTGTCTATCAAACACTTTGAAAACCTTTATGAAGGAAAGTTTACTCGAGAAAGATCTTTAAAGGCCGCAGTCTGACATATCAATCTAGGCAGGCCTGCAACAGGCTCTGAGCCTTTTTTAAATCACTGGATATTTTGAAACGTGATTTTTTTTCTATCTTTGTAACATTTTGCAATCAATCGGTTGATCGATGGATGTCACAACACATAGTTAGTTAAAAGTGTGGTGAAGTTATTATTTATGCAGACTTCCGCTGTTGCAATTAAAAGTAAAAAATAAAGAATGGAGAATAAAAACATGAAATGACAAACGGAAAGGAACATAAAATGCATGAAAATAGCAGCAGGGTTAAAACAGTGTCGTGTAGTTTAAAAGTCATACATAAAAACATTTAGTATAATACAAAAAACAAAAAAGAAGCAGAGCCGTGCGGGATTTGTTCAGCAACCTGATAGTTGCTAGATAAGTCTGTTATTGTGGCTCCTGATACTCAACACAGTAATTACCTACAGAAACTGGACAAAACTCACAACTCAAGCTGCTCTTGTGGCTCGGCCAGTAATAACTGTACAGCCAAAGGCTAAAACATTCCACTGTCATGGGCTGGCTGTACTTTTCATTTCAAAGTAGAGATACAATTGTACTGTTATTTTTCTAACTGTTAATTTGTAGTGGTGGAAACTAAGTAACTAATTACATTTACTCAAGTACTGTACAGTAACATTTTTAGGTACTTTTACCTCAGAGGCAAATATTGTACTTTTACTCCGCTAGAATTATTTGAAAACTTTAGTTACTAGTTACTTTGCAGATATAAATTATTATATTTTAAAACATGCATTAACCACTTCAGCCCTATTTTTTTTCTTTTTTTGGAAAATAGCCGATCTACAAGCTCACAACGCATCGCATCGCAACGCTCGCGTTGTGAGCTTGTAGATCTGCTATTTTCAAACATTTTAGTACTTTTACTTAAATATTTAATTCCGGACTTTTACTTGTAACAGAATATTTCTACAATGCAGTATTGATACTTTTACTTAAGTAAGAAATGTGCAGAATATCTTATCCATGCCTGGTTGCACCACCACTGTACCATTCCACTTACGGCAGTGGTTCTCAAAGTGGGGTCCAGGGACCCCCAGGGGTCCTTGAGGAGGTTCCAGGGCAATCCCCAGCAAAATGAGGAATAGTTTAAAATTGTTTAAAGTAAAATAAAGCTGAAATGCTTAAGCTCTATTTTATTGTCCAACTATTCTAAAATAGCTGATCTACAAGCTCACGCAACCCACAGTTTGAGCACCGTCCCCATTGGCCCGTTCCATAATCCATCCCTGCTTCAGTGGATCTACTAAACTATTTTGATTATAGTCTCTCATTGTAGTTCCATCACTTTAAATCTTCCCTTGTATAAATGTTTGTAGTTTATTGTCACATTAACCCATTAAGACAAGGGAACGCATCTGTGTCATTTTAAGATTTCTTTGGCTATTCAAAAATAGCAGATCTACAAGCTCATTGTGCGGCACCGAGTGCCGCGCTATGAGCTTGTAGATCTGCTATTTTTGAAAAATCGTGAACATTTGTGCAACTCTTTGAATAGATATTTTTTAAAGCGTACATTTGTAACTCAAATCTTTGCTACTGGGGGGTCCCTGGAACTAAATGTTTTGAGATATTTTTAATCTTTTATATAAATAAAAAAAAAATGTTAAAAGATCAGCCGGGTCAAACTGAGTGCTTTGCTTGACTGGGACAAAAAATGGTCAGAAAAGCAAAAGGTTGCGTCTTTTTTTGGGTAAGCGAGGCCTTGCAGGTCACGGGAGGGAGGAAGGGGTCCTGGGAGAAAAGCAGCCCCCCCCCGCAGATATAACAGAACAGTGGGGCTGGGTGGGTGCTTGGTGGTGGGATGGGCGCAGGAGGAGGAGGGGAGCAGCAGGATGGGGATCAGGTTCGGGTTTCACCTCCACTGGGGGTCTAGGGGGCCGGACTGCTACTTTCTGAATATACAAACGACACTAGGAGGCAGGGTGGACATAAAACCGCGCTGCTTTGCCCTGACGCGGTGGGTTCAGAGTGCTGGCAGTTTGGGGCCCCGCGTTTTTGGATTCCACTAAAGATTCGGGAAAGGGTTTCTGACTGCATGGTTCTATCAAGTCTCTGAATATCTGGGAAGAACACCAGCTCACCACCGCCACCACCTACACCACTGCAACAACCCAACTGAGTCTCTCAGTTTTATTTCTGCACCCCCAAGGCACCCTGTGCATGTCTAACATTTAGACATGTTCAGCTTTGTGGATTCAAGGACTGTCCTGCTACTCGTAGCGTGTCAGGTGGTTTTACTAGCCGTTGTCAGATGTCAAGAGGAGGATGACCGTAAGTTGAACACGTTAATAACTCGTAAATTTTCACGCTGCAAAAAGAAAGGTCTGGGGATTTGTTGCGCTGATGACTGGCTGATGATTGTTTTTTTTTACCAGTTTAATTGTATTTTCCAGCCCAGAACAATAGATCTAAAGCAAAGACAGACAGTGGCATGGAGTAAAATAAGAAGAAAATGGATTTGCTTTGGCTTCTTTTATATTTGTATTCTTATGTAGAGCAACATCTCAATTTAGGCAACATATTATTGCCAACCGGCTGCTGGGAAGCAGCCGGTTGGCAATAATATGTTGCCTAAATTGAGATGTCTTGTTTCGTTATGACCTCTTATTAATTAAAGGCTATTTCATGCATTTAAAAAAAAAATGGATCTTGTTATAGTGATGAAAAGCAGTGAGCAGGTTGTTGTTTTGGAGGACAGGGGTCCCTGACAGGAGCAGAGGTGAGGCTGTCAGGGTCCATCTGTGAGGAATGGAGCACCAGGTAACAGGTGAACAAGCATCCTTTTGTTCACCTGGTGGCTCTGGGTCTGATTGGTTTTCTGCTCGCTTGTTGTGAAACTTCTTAAACCCCAGCTGACAGTTCTGTAGATCTTTATGGATTTCATGGGCAAGAAACCAGTGTTTTTTTTTGCTACTTAAAACCTTTATACTTAGTTGAGCGAAGTCCCCCCAGGGCTCTGTGCAAGGCCCCCTCCTGTTTTCCCTCTACACTGAATATCTTCGGTGAAATTAGCTCAATCTACAAGCTCACAACGTATGCTTGTATTTAGTTTTTTTTGCCAAATGTTTGCCCCCTGAACAGGCAGGGACGCTAGGGTTCATGTGGTTAAACACCATCTTTTTGTCACATTCTAGAGGACCCCCCCCCCTCCTCTTTCCTGCACATTTCATAAAGAGATGCCTACTTTTTGGAAGCTATTTGAAACGAGGGCTTTGTTGTTAATTAATTACGTCTAGGGGCTAAACCGGAGTCACGGGTTGTGGCTCTCGTAGAGTTGGGGTTTCCTAATGCGAGGTGACGGGGTCAGACATTGCTTGACCTTTAGACTAGCAGGCTCAAAGGGGAGCAGCAAGAGGAGTGGCAAGTTTGTAATTCCATCACGGGCAGAACCTACGGGCAACACAGCAGAGATTATGAAAGATGGACGTGAAGATAGATTTTTAGACAGAGGTTAACAAACCCTGTGTGATGAAGCTGCACTTTCAGCACATTATTCTGCCTTTTTTCTGCATTTTCAGCACATTTTATGCCATCCTAGTATCCATTAGCTTTTATCAAACGCATGACATCCCAAATTAAATTAAAAGTTAGGAACAGGGGGAGAACAAGGGAACTCTTTTGCAAAAGGACCCAAAGCCACTGCTTTGCCGTACAGAGCTGCAGGTTAAACGCGACCTTGTAACGCGTACGTGCTAAGAATCAATTTCACATAAACGCTCGATAAACAAATAGCGGCATTTAGAGAGTATGGCTGGGGGGGACCTGTATACACATGACACAAGCTGGCCATTCTTAAATATCCCCCGTGTGTTTGAACTGGCTCTTGACACAGCTACCACGTCCAGATGCCGGAGATTTTTTTTTAGAAGGAGCTCCTTGTTGACTTAAGGCAGCAGCTTGTCAATTGTGCACAGTCTCTCCTCATGGCTGTGAGAGAGGTTCATTCATGAGCTCCGGAGTGTAGCACCGCAGGGCCTACAGGTTAAACACACAGCCTGGAATACCTTGAATAGCCTCACACTTAACCACTTGAGCCCTGGCCTCCCTTATTCTGAGGCAAACATTTGGTGAAAATGGCAGATGTACGAGCTCAAAAGTCATTGCAAACCGGCTATTTTCAGCTAAGGTATTTAGTGTAGAGGGGGAAAAAGCAGGGGGCTTTGAATAGACCCCTATGCATGGGTTTAAGTGGTTTTAAATGCCATCTTTTGTTGGTATAACACTAATGCTATAGAATTATCTGTATAGGGACCGGAAATTCAACTGAATTCTTCAAATATTGCTATTTGTTTGTTTGTTTCCTCATATGAGCTTCAGTGCAAAATGGAATAGAACTGTACGGCAAAAAAAGAAGGTGCCCAACTCAACACCATTGATAGGAAGGGCTCTTATTAGCTGCTAATCAGGGGGTTCAGTCAGTGTGAATTAAAGATACGACACGCAACCTATTTATCAGCAAACAGTACAACATGATGCATTATGCATTGATGAGAACTCTCTGGAAATGTTGTTTTTCTCAGGAAGCAATATGAATGCTAAAATGTTCTCCGCTTCAATCAATGCTTATTATGTTGTGTTGGTTTGTGTAATATGTGATATGATATGATATGACATGTTATGATGCAAAGTGATACTTCCTATTCATACAGGCGCATGTAAAAACAACTTGAATATTGTGGAAAACTTCATTTGTGTATAAGAAATATGACCCAAATTCATCCAAGAAAGCATAATGTCATGTTAAAAAATATATATTATTATTGGGATTGGCAATTTAAGGAATTCATTCATTACGGGTGGACTTTTAAGATATTTTGAGATGGTGGATGTTTAGATTTTCATGTGTGCCATAATCATCAAGATTAAAACGTAGGGCTTGAAATATTTCACGTCATGAATCTAGAATACATGACACGTTCACTTTTTCAATCACATTATACATTGATGAACCTTTCCATGATATTCAGAATGTTTTGACAATCACCTGTAGCCTATATGCTTTATGCTGCTGTGTGCGCTGTGCACAGCGAGGCTTTGTTTGCAGAAAGATAACTTTGATATCTTTCTCTCTCTCTCTTCCCACATACCTCACCTCATGTTCACCCCCCCTCATCCCTCTCTTAAACCACACCCCCTCCATGTTCCCACCCACTTTGTATGACTCCTCCCACTTCCTCAATTTACCCCCCGCCCTCCAACCTCATCCTTCAATCTCTATAACAACCATTTATGCTGTGTCACTAAACTACTTTCTTCTCTCTCAACACTTTCTCATCCCAACCCTATGTCCACCATCCCTGCCCGTTGCTGTCTGTCTGTCTGTCTGTCTGTCTTTCTGCCTTCATGTCTGTCTGCCCGCTTGTCACACTGCCCCCTGGTGGTCCCAACAACCACAGAGGAGGCGGGCGGCTGCATCCAAGATGGCCACCACTATAACGATAAGGATGTGTGGAAGCCCGAGCCGTGTCGCATCTGTGTGTGCGATAGCGGGTCGGTTCTGTGCGATGAGATCATCTGCGAGGAGATGAAAGAGTGTGCCAACCCCGTCTTCTCGTCCGGAGAGTGCTGCCCTATCTGCCCTGCTGATGCCACCGCTCCCATCGGTTGTGATTTATTTATTAACGCCGATATAAATAAATTACTCTCTGACTTACTTGCATCTCACCCTGGCTAACACTTTGGATGGGGAACTAACTGTCTGAGGACATGGGCCTCGATCCTCCCTGAGGCCTGCTGTCATCGATTCTGGTCTACTCTTTACACAGTAAAATCCTGGATGTTAATTCAACTCTGAGAGGGTACACACTCCCAAAGTGTGCAACTGGAATAAACTGGGAGTGTGCAAATGGCTCAAAGTTACATGCCTTTTTTGGGTCCATTTGTTCACTCCCATAGTTAAATTAACCCTCAGGATTTGACTGTGTACACATGTATGTTTATTTAAGACATGAGGTTCTCCATTCATTCCAAAGTGGCCCTTTTTTCCTGCCTGCTTACACATTGAAACGGAGCACTAAGGGCTAATTTATACAGATCTTCATCTGGAAGACGTGATGAATGTCATCACGGTTTTCACATGAAAATCAGTTTAGCACCAAAGTATAAATTAGGTTTAAGAAGCTGTGTTCCCCTGGAAGTCTAAGATGGGTCTCTACTCTGTATCTGTTTGTTCTCATTTCAATTAGAGATGACAGAGATGAAGCCCGTAATCTCTTTCTTAGATGGATCCTATAGCCTTGGAGCAAGACTGACAAGAGATTAATTTTTTATTGATTCTGACATTTATGTATCTCTCATAATCAATTAAATCATTCTCTCTCAGTCTTGGTCCAAGGCTAGATGGGTGCTATCCATATAGCTTTGCATCAGTTAGTCAGAGATTGGTGGATTTGTATATTGTTAGATTGGTAAATGTGATGCCCAACATCAATCCAACCATTATCTTTAATGACTTAATCTCACCACTCAGTATGGTCAAACGCGTCAAATGCTTTTAGCCTGACGTATACTCCACAGTGCGACAGCTGTCGCTTGCTGACACCTTCATCCGATGGAGTGCACAGTAGGCTTCAGGCCTTTTGAAGGACCACTGTATTACTGTGGTATTTTTAGAAGCACCAGTTGCTCACGTGACAGGATGTCATAATATGACACTTCCTGACACGGAAGTCTTGACGTTACATTCATGTGGTTTGTGGATAAATTAATTCACTTATCTGAAGAAAAAAATGCTTTAGCTGAATCTGGCATTATAGGTGAACATTTTCATAAATAGCGAACATAGCAAGATATACAAGCTCACAGCGCGCCATGATGTGACACGTTGTGAGCTTGTAGATTGCTGCACGACACCATAGTACAAAAAAGTATAGAATAGGGATTAAGTGATTAATTGAGCTGTCAATGATACAACATTTTGCACACACGTTATAATACACCTCATTTACATATCAGCTGTGTACTTTGACTTCTTTCATTATTCAAATTTTTTGCAATACTGATTTGACCCAAAACGCTTTCTAATCCATCCAACCATGAGAACCATATAAGGTTCTCATGGCTTGGTCTCTGCTGGCTTCTTGCTTCAACCCATTAAATTGCAGAGCTTATCATTAAATGCATCTGGATGGGTTCTATGCACAGGGTTTGGTGAATGATCTCTGACTGCTGAAATGGTCAGAATAGTGTGCCTATTCTGGGGTTTACATTCAGTGGAAATAGCCAAATATAGCCGATCTACAAGCTCACAATGTGTCACAATGCCACACGTTGTGAACTTGGCTATTTTTGAGCTTTGCTCCTGGCTATTTTTAGCTAAGAGAATTGGTGTGAGAAGTGGATGAAGTATATGTGGTTTAAATGGTTAACCACTTTCAACCTGCATACCGGTTTGTTTACACGTCATTATAGGCTTTAGTCTTTAAAGAAATGTCAACCATTTTAAAAATACTTTTTCAAAAATACCCAAAATAGCGGACCTAGAAGCACACAACATGTTTTGATTTGATTATTAAACATAAAAGCAGAACACTTTCACTGTCTGAGGTTTTACCATTTTTAACGTTGTTCTTTCTCTTCCATTGTCCATTCATCCACAACATCAGAGTCGATCGGTGGCAGGGTAAGACAATACCCTCATATTCACCCACAAACTGTACAATGTCAATAACAATGAACCAAGATAGGAATTGTTTAAGTCATTTTATTAAATACTTTTACTATGTAGCACTTTGAGATTTGCTTCAAATTATGTTATTATTATTATTATTATTATTATTATTATTATTGTTATTAGAATTGAATGGTAATATATTAGAACACTGGCTCTCAAACTTTTTAGTTTCAAAGACCCCCCAGTTTGATATGCATTAGGTCACTGACCCCGCATTTGATACAACTTTCTATTTCTTGGACTGCAATCTATAACATCCTCACTCTGAGAGTGTACGAAATGGAACCAAATCCATTTGGTTCCATTTCGTAAACTCTCTGAGTTTCAGCCCCGTAATACCCCAAGGACCCCTGGGGGTCCCCGAACCCCAGTTTGAGAACCACTGTATTAGAACCTCAAGTGAATGTGTTTCTGGAGGCACATCTCTCACGCTGTTCATGTGTTTTTATGAATCAGGGACAGAAAGGTGAACCAGGAGAGATCGCAGATGTAAGTATGATTTATGTTCAGTGTTTCATCATAATAAATGAATTAACCACTTCAACCCTAGCATACCTATTCTGGGACAAAAATCTGGGGGAAATAGCTGATCTACAAGATTGCAATGCGTGCGCATTGCAATCTTGTAGATCGTCTGTTTTCTGCAAAGACAATTTTACTTTAGAGGGGAAAAGGTAGAGGGATAGGTGCCTTGAGGGACTCCGTCAATGAAGTATAGGGTTTTCAGTGGTTAATGTTTTAACAGTGTCACATGGCCAATACTCACTTTAAAAACTATGGAAATACCACCAAACATTTATTTTATGCTTCTACTACAGTACATGAAATCACATTATGCCCCAGTCGTTTTTATGCTGCAGTGTCTCATATTTAATTTCTATTTGTATGCCTATTATTTGCTGCCTCATGTCCTGGCAGATCTTTTTATGTACGTAGACTTTTGTACAAAAATAGATTTAAAGCTACAGATGTAGCTGCAAACTCGTGAATGTACAACCAACCAACATTCCCCTGTTCATGGATTAGGCCAATTAATTTCTCATTCTTATTTCATTTCCATCTCTTTATGCTTCATCGTACAACGGTGTGGGAAAATAGCAGATCTATAAGCTTGCGTCGCGTCACATCTGCAACGCATGGCAAGCTTATTGATTTGCTATTTTCAGCGTACGACCAAAGTATAAATCAGCCTTATTTCTGATAAGGGCTTAAAACTGTGATTCTAACGGGAAGAAGCCCTGCATTCCTCAGACATAATCAACCCACACTAAATCCTTCTTAATACCCATTAGTTACTTTCTTTGTAAGTCTCCACGGCAAGTGAACAAAGCCCTGCCTAATAGAGCTGGTGTTTTGATCTACATTTATCCTGTCAAATGACATCCGCGTCACGCTGCGCCTTTTTTAGTTGAATTTTCACTGGAAGAGAAATGTCCTTGAAAGAATGCTGTTCAAAAACCATGAACACACCATGAAATATGAATGTTGATCAGTGGTGGAAGAAGTACTCAGATATTTTACTTAAGTAAAAGTAGCGATACCACACTATGAAAATACTCTGTTACAAGTAAAAGGCCTGTGCACAAAATGTTACTTGAGTAAAAAGTACAAAAGTATTGGCATCAAAATATACTTAAAGTACCAAAAGTAAAAGTACTAAAATGTTTGAAAATAGCAGATCTACAAGCTCACAACGCGTTGCGATGCGGCGCGTTGTGAGCTTGTAGATCGGCTTTTTCAAATAGCCTAGGTATAAAATAGGGATAAAGTGGTTAATGTATGCTTTATAATATAATGATTTATATCTGCAAAGTAACTAGTAACTAAAGTTTTCAAATAATTAAAAGTAAAAGTTAAAGTAAGTAAAATTACAATATGTGCCTCTGAGATGTAGTGGAGTAGAAGTAAAAGTACTTAAGTACATTATATACTTTATAAATATACGTTATTTTACACCACTGATCTTGATTTTAGTCTTTTATATCAGCCAGCAAAACAATTGATCAAAGCCTTCTTTTTTCTTTCTCTCATATGTAGGTCGTAGGACCTAAAGGACCAGCAGGCCCAATGGTAAGTATTACTCAGAACTCTTGTTTTGTGTTATTTTAATGGAGCTTTTATGTTGATATTATTGGTATAGATAACCTAAAGTTGCAGCTGGATGCATATTCCACAACTCATACCTGGGCTGTGTTTGTTGGCATAGTTTATGGGTGCATGATGCATTTTATTCTGAATAGCAGGTTTATATAGATTATTATGATTTTTACATCTGTCTGAGACAACATGCATTTGTTCTTTTGTTAGGGGCCCTCAGGAGAGCAGGGACCACGCGGAGACGCCGGCCTGAAGGGAGATAAGGTGAGGAACAATTTTGCAATGTATTATTTAGGCATACAGCAGATGCTCTTAAATGCAGAGTGATTTATTACGTGAGGTAACGCATAACATGCATAGAAATAGTCATCTAGGATCACAGGTAAACCAAGAGCCTATCATCAGTCTAAACAGTATAAACGATAAATAACCTAAAAGATCCTTGAAATTAAAAATGCTGTAGTCCCTTGTCACTGCTAAATCGATGTAAAAAATGTGCAGCAGCACCCCCTACTTACCCACCCACCCCACTGATGAAATAGGGTCCCGGGGAGGGGGGCATAGCCCCAGGCACCAAAAAGTCTTGGTCCGGCCCACAGGGCCGGACCAAGACTTTTTGGTGCCTGGGGCTCCCCCACTGAACAGACACACCTGACCAACCTGTAGGAGGAGTCACTATACTGCAGTGACAGAGACCACTGGTTCTCAATCTGACCCACAGATGACAGTATAGTGACAATTTTATGACTTTTAAGACCTTCTTAATACCTAAAAAGAAAAAAAGATCATTACTGCATCAAAAGTAATCAACAAACTATACTATAAAAACTGGTCAAACATTGGCCAAATTGTCAAATGATATAAGAAATAGGCAAAGATTTCGAAAATAGCTGATTTATCTGATTATTTTATCATAAATATCATAAGTGTCCTGTTCTTTCATAAATAAGGTTAATAATTGCATTGAAGGAGGCATGAGCTCAGTTCTGGGCTCTCCCAAGGCTGGCAGAGGGAGAGTAGCGCCCGGAATTACATAGGCAATTGGCACTGGGTGAAAAAATGGGTTACAAAATTGTGGGATAAAAAATGTAAGTAAAATAAATAAATAAGGTTACAACATTATTCAATGTTGAAAGAATAGATTCACCATCATCTATCACAGTGGTTCACAAACCTTATAGCTCAGGACCCAAAAGGGAAATCAGAAGTTTGCCCGGGACCCAAACTAGTGCAAATAGCAGATCTACAAGCTCACAATGCAAAGCTTCGTGCAGCGTTGCGAGTTTGCAAGTCTGCTATTTTCACTATTTCTTAAACATTTGTTTTCTAATTTAGGGAATTTCTTTGATTACTTTTTATTTTATTCATGAAATTGTTTTTTGAAAAATGTCAGAATTTGTTCTGTGGAAATCTTTACAAAATGTTTTAAAAATAACAATTAATGAAAACATTTTGGAAACAAAAAATAAAGGGAAATTCACTCACGACCCACGAAAATAGATCCGCGAAACAACTGTTTAGGAAACAGTGATCTATCACACTGATTCTCAACTCCGGGAACCATTTGGGTTCTATTTGTACCCTCTCAGAGTTAAATGAACACTGAGGATTTGACAGTGTAGATTGGTTGTCCCAGAGACACACATTGTATCAAACTAGTATAGCACTGATCAGAGCACTGAGTCATGTGATGCTTGGCCAATCAAATCCGGATGTTACGTTGGTGACGCCCACCAGTGGTGGAAAGTAACTACATGTACTCAATTACTGTACTTCAGTACAATTTTGAGGTATTTGTACTTTACTTGAGTATTGCCAATTTCCAACATTTCGGCCATTAGAAAATAGCCGTTCTACAAGCTCACAATGCGGATTTGTTCCTCCTCACAATTATTACATAATCGCTTAATCGCTATTAATTGAGATAATCGCAATATTTTTTTGCATAATCATCATTATCATCATAATCATTTCCATGTTGAAAGTGTTTAATATATTTTCTAACATTTTCAAAAATAGTGGAAATGGCAGATCTACAAGCTCAAAACACGATTTGAACTTGTAGATCCGCTACTTTTCATGTATTTTGTTTGTATAAAATTATTAAATTGTGTAAGTTATTTGTCATATCTGCCCTGATGTGCACCTTTTGTTTTACGAAGCCCTAAAAGCCAAACAGAAATGTAATCTTATTCATAATGATCCAATAATGTTCAACGACAGAAACGCAATTCAATCGTTATTTCATTTGAACGACAATTAATCGTCAAGTGAAATATCACAATCGTGACTAACAGCCCTAACCTCTTCCTCTCTTTTCCCTAGGGAAATATCGGACCAAGAGGCAGAGATGGTGAGCCCGGCACCCCAGGGAACCCAGGACCCCACGGACCCCCAGGACCCTCTGGAACCCCAGGACTTGGAGGGGTGAGTCAGCCTTTTAGAGACACGAACCACAATATAATTGTATTGATACCTATTTTGGGCATGTCATTATAGGCGAAAACTTCCAAAAACTTCCAAAACCTATCAAAAATCCCTGGCAAAAATAGGGAAAATCTCAAGCTCATAACGTGTTGCATTGTGAGCTTGTAGATTTATTTCCTATTTTCCCTATTTCTTTGTACTACACCGTTGTGTGATGAAAAATAAGGCTTATCGATTTGTTGATATATAAAAATGTAATGTAAAAAAAAAATAATGTAAATAAATAAACGCACTTCCAATATTTGATTAATCAAAATGGTAATCGTCAATTGATGGAATAAATCGCTGAGAGCTGCCAGCTGCCAGCTGCCAGCCAATGTCCATGGTATGGACCAGTTTTGCCAGATTTTGCGAGAGAAATAAACAACCAGGTGTATGAAAACAAGCCCAAAAGAAGCGACTAACACATGAGCACTTTAACCCTATATACTGTACATCGGCTATTTGAAAATAGCTGATCTACATGCTTTGTGACGCGTTGTGAGCTTGTAGATCGGCTATTTTCAAAAACATCTTGAAAAAGACAACAAAACATTTTAACAACACAAATCTTGTATGGGGGTCCGTGGCTCAAAATATTTTCAGATGGGGGTCCGTGGACAAATGCATATATCATTTGGGGGTCCTTGACATGAAAACGTTTGAGAACCACTGGTTTAAAAAACAAACAAGCCCAAATAAGCAACTACACTTTAGAAACAAGCCCCAAAAAAACAAGCCCAAAGTCGCTTATATTTAGCAGACCTGGCAACACTGGTATGGACAGAGTGGACGGAGCTCACAGACAGTCCCATGCTCTTCTTTGACAGCTTGCTTGTAAAGGATTGTTACATTTTAGGTAAGAAATAGGCCATGCAGTTGCTCAATCTTTATAAATTTCCCATTTACAACAGCTATAAAAGAGAGAGAGTTGCACGCTTTAGTGCATACCTACTTCAGAGCATGGCGCTTCTGGTTGGCTGTCGCTCTGTCTAGTCGCCACACAACGGCAGCTTCCGGTTGGCTGTCGCTCCGTTTAGTCGCCACACAGTGGCAGCTTCCGGTTGGCTGTCGCTCCGTTTAGTCGCCACGCAGTGGCAGCTTCTGGTTGGCTGTCGCTCCGTCTAGTCTCCACACAGTGGCAGCTTCTGGTTGGCTGTCGCTCTGTCTAGTCGCCACACAGTGCCAGCTTTTGTTTGGCTGTCGCTCCATTTAGTCTCCACACAACGGCAAAGTTGAACTTTTATCAACTCTGAAGCTCCTCCTCCTGCCACGGTTTGGGAAAGCAGCGGCATACCGATGCTGGCGTGCATTATTCGGCGTCAGTGGGATTCTATGAACCCCCTGGAAAGATGTTATCAGGTCAATTACAGTGGTGGAAGAAGTACTCAGATATTTTACTTAAGTAAAAGTAGTAATACCACAATGTAAAAATACTCACACAAGTAAAAGGCCTGTGTTCAAACTGTTACTTGAGTAAAAGTACAAAAGTATTGGCATCAAAAAGTACTAACATTTTTTAAAATAGCAGATCTACAAGCTCACAATGTGTCGCGATGTGACGTGTTGTGAGCTTGTAGATCGGCTATTTTCAAATAGCCTATGTATAAAATAGGGCTGAAGTGGTTAATGTATGTTTGATAATATAATAATTTATATCTGCAAAGTAACTACTGTAGTAACTAAAGTTTTCAAAAAATTGTAGTGGAGCAAAAGTACAATATTTGCCTCTACGTAGTGGAGTAGAAGTAGAAGTAGAAGTCAGAAACTTGGAAATACTCCAGTAAAGTACAGTACTTGAGTAAATGTACTTAGTTACTTTACACCACTGGTCAATTGCAGTTCATATGGAACGAATAGCTACGAATAGCTAAAGAAACATCAAGAAAACCTATTCAGCTGACATAATTCCATTTAGGACATTTGCCGTAGCCAAAATATCTCACGTGATGAAAAAATTAATAATACACCCACTTTATTGTACTAGGAAATTGGAGATTATGTTAGACAAACAATTGTACCATGATTATTACGGTAGGGAATGATTCAGTTACCATGAAAAGCAGAGATTCAGTTAATATCATTCTTTATTGAAATGTAATGCCACACTAGGACACTTTGGGCCAACCAGGGGACTGCTAACCACTTAAACCCTAATTGACCGGCACTTGGTGCCGCGCTATGGTAGCCTGGGACCAGACGAATCTGCCAAATGCCCTCACGATTTGGGTCTGGCACCGCTCCGTTGTGAATCCATTTCCTGCTCCCGAAGTCTGGGGTGACCAATCAGGGCCCAGTATTCAAATATGGGAGACTGTAATTGGTAGTTGGTTGTAGTTCTAACCAATTGTGTCCAATTGTTTTGATCCCGCCCCTTGGGGAAAAAAACGTCCTCATAGAAGCACCAGACTCATATCCACGCAGTGATATAGTCTGTCTCGCGAGGCTAGCGCTATGGCCCCCACCAATGATCTAGGACACACGCGCCTGAGTTAAAGTCAAACGGTCAGATAGTGGCCGAGCTGTGCCAAAAGAAAGACACACACACACACACACACACACACACACACACACACACACACACACACACACACACACACACACACACACACACACACACACACTACACTGGTTTCTGGAATTTATACATAGATTATGATAACATGCCCAGAATAGGGATGCTACAGTATAGTGCTCCTGTCGTACTATATAGATTGAATAACATTTGTGTGTTTATTTAAATTGTGGGGTTTTTTTCTTCTTGTAGAACTTTGCTGCTCAGATGGCTGGTGGCTTCGATGAGAAGGCTGGAGGAGCTCAGATGGGAGTGATGCAAGGACCAATGGTATGGAACCATCCATGTACACAAGCAACATCTGCAATGTTTATTTATTTGTTAAACATATTTGAATGGACCCATATGGATCTGTTTTTTTTTTTGCACTTAGAATTAAATGAACAGTTTAGGGTGTATGTTTATCTCAGAAACATGACTTAATGTTTGGTAAATTATCACTTTTAGCTTTAGTCTGCAAGTGAGCACCAAAAACAATGCCATTAAGAATAGATCGTTGGGGTAGACCAGGGGTGAATATAGGTTAGCTGAACAGAAGACAGAAATACTGCCACCTAGTGGAATTTTATTGTATGATTACATCCAGTATTTGTACTCAACAGCTATCATTCATTGAAGTCCTCATATTACCTGAGAGGTGTTGTATAAGGTTATACATGATAACATTATCAGTGATGCTGACACTGAATGATAAAGTATTTGTTCAATCTATCTACTTTAGCCATTTTTTATCTGTTTTCCTTCATTCTTTTTGATTGATTTAATTTTGTTTTAATAAGTTGCAAACAGCGCAGCAAGAACAATTACGCAACCAATTCTAAAAGGATAACACAAGTAAAGCCTTGATGGCTTGTTTCTTGTGGTCCTGTTATTTTTTGGTTAAAAAATATGATTTATAAATTAATAATACCTGTCTTCTCTCTATCTTCCAGGGCCCTATGGGTCCCCGAGGGCCTCCTGGCCCATCTGGAGCTCCTGTAAGTATAACACACCTTTCACAAACACACATAATATTGTCGCTGTCGGGCAGAAACCTTTTTTCTCCATATTTCATATTTTTGAGTTTTTTTTTCATAAATCAATTTGTCGTATGCCAGTGTCACGCAAAATTAGCGAAAATAGCAAATCTACAGTACAAGCTCACAACCTACACGCTTGTAGATCTGCTATTTTTGCAAAACAATATATAATGAAAGATATACAAATATAATAAAATAATATATAGTAACAGTTCTGTACATATATCCACCCGACTGACGATACAAGAGATATAATATAAGAGCATAACCATTATAAGCTGGCATGATACTTTTTAAGCACTTTAGTTATATAGTTTAGTAGTTGACCGGGGTCACCCGCAGGGCTCTATTCATGGCCCCCTCCTTTTTCCCCTCTGAATCAAATCTCTTCACCAAAAATAACCAATCTGCAAGCTCACACAACCTGTCAAATTGCGTTGCATCGTGAGCTTGTAGATCTGCAATTTTTGGTTGAACCCCCCCCCCAGAATAGGGATGTGGTTAAAGATGCCTGTTTCAGTAACAATTCTTCTTTAAAAGTATTGACATTGTGACATTGGACTGATACTGTAATGCAGGGGTCTTCAAAAATGTTCAGGCCAAGGACCCCTTAGCTGAGAGGGAGATGAAGCAGGGACCCCCCGCCCCCTACATATTGTATAAAATAGTGTTTCATATTAAACTTTTTCATAGATTTCATAGATGGATTCATAGACTTGTTAGACAGCACTGTCATCAGTGTGTGTTGGATTCATGTTAATGTGTGTTTTCAGACCTTTAATCAGCTAAACCCTCAATACTTAGTAAACTTGAATTTGGCTCTGTACTTGGTCTGCTCTTTTTCCCCTCTACACCAAACCTCTTTGCCAAAAATGGACGATCTACAAGCTCACAAGGCCTCGCAGGCTTGTAGATCTGCTAACTTTTGGCTAAAGTTGTCCCCAGAATAGGGATGAGAGTAGGTTCAAGTGGTTAATGTAAATAAAGGTTCCTATCACACAAAGATGTGGTGGCCCCCCCTGTAGTAACTCTTAGGACTGGACCCCCTGTTGTAGACCCTTGCTTTAATGAATGCCTGCTGCCTCTGAAGCCATCATGTGATTTGTTGTGATGATGGATTTATTATCTTGTGAAAAAACAGTCAGCAGGGATGTTCACCTCATGCTGGGATGTTCACCAAATGAGTAAATGCCTCTCACTTTGTTCTGTTCTGCGCTCTCTCTCTCTCTCTCTCTCTCTCTCTCTCTCTCTCTCTCTCTCTCTCTCTATCTCTCTCTCTCTCTCTCTCCCTCCCCCCCCCAAAGGGCCCACAAGGTTTCCAAGGTAACCCTGGAGAGACTGGAGAGCCTGGCGCAGCGGTAAGTTTCAGCAGCAAAATATAGATAAACCTCTTAGTTATCTCTGGTGGTACAATACATTCACAATTTACAATTTAATACAGAGTGACTTACAGTAAGCTAGGTAAACACAAGGTAATACGCTGCCATTCTGGGATATGTCCTGTATGTCAGTGTGTCCCTCTTGTTAAATGTACATTGTACCTTTGTTAAGTCCCTCTATGATTAAATAAGCACTCGTAAATACACTGACAAAGGTTATATCTGAGTTGATTTTGTATCTAAATACTCAGTTACTTAAAAGAGCACTTCACTTCATTTTCAACCTTATATCTTCATATAATTGGTCCTCACTAATGCTCACTCTGTGTCTCATTGGTGGACTAATAGAGAGAAACGTGCCTGCCAGTGACATCATCGATGGTGATTTCAAGCTAATAGAAACTACAGCCTTTCTCTTTCCTGTAAAGTTAGCACGCTGAAATAGAAGCCATTGTCCTTGCATTGATTAAAAAAAGTATTAAATATGGTTTGAAATGACCAAAACTACCTACCAATGATGCAGGTTCAGACAGAAATGGTGCCATCTTATAATGAGCATTAGTGAGGACCAATTATATTAAGATAGTTTGAACATAGTGGTCCTTTAATTGAATACTGTCTCTGACTTGGTGGATCATAAAGGATCCTCTCTCGTGAGGTTGATCCAACCCTTCAGATGTCATCAAGCTGTCACATACAGTTACACCAAAACATGATATAGTGGACTGTACATTCTTAGGATCCAGTACACCAAAACATGACATAGTGGACTGTTAATTCTTCGGATACAGTACACCTAAACATGAGCATTAGTGAAGACCTATTACATGAAGATAGGTTGAAAATGGGTGAAGTCGTCCTTTAAGGCCAAATAAACAAGATGATGCATCTGGAACTGCTCACAATACCACTTCACTCAAGTGTTGTGATTTGCCAAACAGTTTAAGTTTTTATGTCCTCTATGGCATAGCAGTCAAACTGACATTCACATTATGTAATACAGAAGAGGGAAAAAATGGTTCATTCTTAGGATGCAGTACACCAAAACATGACATAGTGGACTGTTCATTCTTAGGATGCAGTACACCAAAACATGACATAGTGGACTGTTCATTCTTAGGATGCAGTACACCAAAACATGACATAGTGGACTGTTCATTCTTAGGATGCTGTACACCAAAACATGACATAGTGGACTGTTCATTCTTAGGATGCAGTACACCAAAACATGACATAGTGGACTGTTCAAGGATACAGTACACCAAAACATGACATAGTGGACTGTTCAAGGATACAGTACACCAAAACATGGGATAGTGGACTGTTCATTCTTAGGATGCAGTACACCAAAACATGACATAGTGGACTGTTCATTCTTAGGATGCAGTACACCAAAACATGAGATAGTGGACTGTTCATTCTTAGGATGCAGTACACCACAACATGACATAGTGGACTGTTCATTCTTAGGATGCTGTTATTATTATAAAAGATTAGACACGGCACACATGATGTGTCTAAACATAAGCTCACCTGTCACACACCTGTGTGCATATATGCCCATGTGCGTGTGTGTGGAACAAATGCAACATCTGTGATAATGTATGGTCTTTGTCTTTCATAACAGGGACCTCTGGGACCACGCGGCCCAGCCGGACCATCTGGGAAACCAGGAAGTGACGTACGTATTACGTTTTTAATCACTTCATCTTCCAGTGTTGGGAGCACCAGACAGACTGCTACACACAAGCATAAAGCCAATTAAAACACAAGCACAGATCATAGTGATGATGTCCCACTATACAATAATATTAGGCCATGAGGACCTAAATGTGCAAAGGAACCCAGTTTATATCATTACTGGCACATTTTGAGTCATCGATTTTATTTGGTGATTGTACATAAAAGAGTACTTTTTGTACATTATCACTTTGTGATGATTATACATCACCAAGGATGAAAACACAATAAAGCCCAAGGGCTAATATTCCATTTTGGTCCTCTGTTCATAAAAACGCCACACAACACAGAACAATACAATACAATACATGACAGTGCAACAACAAAGAAGAACAATGCATTTAAAGATTTAAAAA
>NC_137614.1:2342869-2495369 GCF_963280865.1 Gymnoscopelus braueri
ATAAGGCTTGCAAATGCATCTACTGTACATCCAACGTTACATTCAAACAGATGTGGCATCAGCTCCTGTTTAGTTATGATGTCACCATAATGCTGCTGCCCAAGGCTCTGATCCATAGTGGAATTATCAATATTAAACAGCCCACTTTTAATCCGTTTTTCGTTCAGTTGTATTAAATTAATCTAAAGTGTCAAACTGATGTGTGTTCTCTTCTGTTATAGGGAGAGGGCGGTAACGCTGGAGAGAACGGCGCTCCCGGACCCATGGTGAGTTTGCAATCCATCTGGTATAACAATTTACACTTACAATTTAGGCATTAGAAGGAAGACACTTATCCTGTTATACAGAGCAAAGAAAACAATGTGCTTCAAAGACACTAGGATACCAGGTAAACAATGAACCTAGCATCTGTCTAAAACAACATGCTATTTAAAATAACAATAACATGTTAACAAGTAACCCAGACCCATAGAGAGAGAGAGAGTTATGGCACGTTTTGATCTCGCCACAAAGCGGGCCGCTATGGGCTATAGTTCCAAACATTGGAACTTTTTCATTGACATATAGACAGAGCATTTCCGCATTCCATTCTTACCATGGGAGTCTATGCTAGTGTCATCACTCTCATATTAGATCAGGCTGAAGTAACCAACATAGATCTGAATAGTGTAACTAGCATCTGTCAAAAAAAGATAACAATTCTATTCTATTCTATTGTGTTGTATAAGGGTTCTGACTGAGTTGTGTTTTGTGTTTTAGGGACCCCGTGGTCTTCCTGGTGAGAGGGGCCGTCCCGGAGCCGCTGGTTCTGCTGTGAGTATATCGTTCTGATGTCTCTCTTATGGTTTCTGCATGTTTTAACTTCATAGATAATCCATTATACTGTTACTGTAGGCTCTCTTCACTTTAATATGGTCTATATGAGTACAGCTGGTATACCCTGTCTGTCATGTGATCAGTATGTGGTCTATATGTTTACAGGGTGAAATTGCATTTAAATACAGTACATGAGGAAATGCACAGAGTAAATGTACTTAGTTACTTTACAGCACTAATAGGCCTGTCACAATTATTACATCATTGCCTAATCACAATTATTTGAGATGATCGCAATTATTTTGCATTATCGTATCCATGTTGAAACATGTTCATGCATTTTCAAACATTTTCCAAAAATAGTAGAAATAGCAGATCTACAAACTTGTAGTACTAATGTAGAACTTGTAGAACTAATTACAGTACTAATGTGGTGTATGTTTTGTACAGGGTGACATTGTACTGAAGTACAGTACTTATTACATTACATTACAATACTAATGTGGTGTATGTTTTCTACAGGGTGACATTGTACTGAAGTACAGTACTTGTTACATTACATTACAGTACTAATGTGGTGTATGTTTTCTACAGGGTGCTCGTGGTAATGATGGTCTGCCTGGTCCTGCTGGTCCCCCAGTAAGTATTCTACTTCCTAAACATCACTTCCTGCATCAGCTCCAAACGGGTTACAAGCTGCAATCCACGACTTTTTTTAGTGAATTTAACGTTATCATAGTCAAAGTGTGTGGGAGACGCAGTGGTTCTCAAACTTTAAAATGTCAAGGACACCCCTTATCTCTGACAGTATACAACTTGTAAGGGTCAATTTAGAACCCCATCAAGGACAGTCCATTGACCCCACTTTGAGAGCCACTGTGGTAGAGTATGTTAATACAATACAACTAACACAACTGTTGTTGTTGTATTTGGTCTCCCTGCTCTTCTATTGAGACATTTAGACCCCGGTGTCGGGTAGGACACCTACGTGTTGACAAGAGGTATTGCATGAAGCTCAAAATGCAATTATCCTCTTACCAAACAAGATTTCTATATTAGCTCAACAGTAAAACATTTGGCGTTCAGATTGTGGGTATGACATGACATGACCGTTACGGATTGCAGCTTTAAACCCGTCAACCTGTCCTTGAAAAACAGTGAAACTAGGTTGTGATAAAATGTGAATTCTAACCTGGAACCTTTTTGTCTTCTCCAGGGCCCTGTTGGCCCCGCCGGAGCCCCCGGTTTCCCAGGATCCCCAGGAAGCAAGGTTTGTAAAATACTCTTTGTTTTATTTTTCTCTTTTTCTTTTCTTTTCACAGAAATTGTATTTATGATTAAATATACATTCTGTTTATCTGTGGAGATAGAATGTGACCAGCGCTGTTACACAATGTGTTCATTTTCATTCAGTTTGATACTATGATGTCTCTCTGTGTGGAAATGTACAATGAAGGTGTTTAGCAGACGTTCTTTTGCAGAGAGACTTATGAAATCAGAATAAACCAAGTAAGCATGAGGGTAAATAGTCACATGAGTAGAGTGCAGTGTCTCAAAGAATGGTAAACAATGAATGAACATAGCGTCTGTCTTAACAACATGCCATATGCACCACATTTCTGTACTTTAGAGGTCAATACAACAAAACGCAAGTAACAAAAACATGTAAACAAGTAATCAACATATCTGCATAGCACTAATATCTATCAAAAAAGGAAACACAAAAGGATACTAGAAATCACATGATATCCGATATCACTTATGCCACCGGCCATTAGTAATCATTTACTATAAATGCTGGAAGTTTGAAGGTTCTAAACTATGTTATGTTAACAAAATAATCAATTACTATTGATTGATCAATATTGATTAATGGAGAAACGAGTCAGATTCTCTCACTTTTTCATTGATATGATCATTTAAAAACGTTATCCTGTCTGCAGCGGTTAAGTTTTTCCATGAACAAAAAACCAAACAACCTAAAAGACAAAAGATCAGAACAGACAAAAAGGTTTTAAATGAATCACCATTACAGGGATCCGTCACATATAATTGTACATGTATAAATGTATACATCAGGCTTTAGGATGACATGTATACTGATTGCACTTTGACCTATTTCGAGATCATGTGTTATTAAAATGTTGCATCTTAACAACAGTTAGAATCATTATTTAATTCAGCTATATACAGTAGCACTAATATTGCTTTTATGCAGCAGTACAACTATAAACTATTTATAAAATAACTAGAAATAACAGTTTATTATTTTGATTGTGTTGTTTATCTGGCCTACGCCAACAAATATAGTGCTTTAGGACTCAACAAAAATTGTTGCTAATAAACATTTAAACTCTCAGTCCCTGCTCAGGGGGTTAAGAACAGGCAAACATCCACTAGGTTGCTAGTTAATGGAGTCATACCTCAGAGTTGTACAGTAACAAATATTTACAGTATATCAGCACCACCGTTTGACATCATCAACAACAACAACAACAACAACAAAACAGACAGGACATTGTCTTTGTCATTTGACAAAGTATGTCCCTAACATACTTTGTCAAATGTTTAAATCATTTTAATTGTAAATGTGGTTAACATACATTTTTAATTACATTGTTAAATAGTGATGTTATCCAACATAAATATCAAACATATCAATCAGACAGTCTACACTTCCCAAAAAGGAAATGCATGTATTTAATTCATTCTGACAAGAAGCAGAGATAGAAACATATCCCCACCGGACATAACAATTAGGGGATATCAAAAGCAGAGGTATGGATTCACTACCTATCGCCCCCTGGCAAATCAGGGAATGCCTCTTGTCCATCAAATTACTCGACCAGAACTAATTGAACTAATTGACCAAAACTAATTGTACAATTACAATGTGCAGTGTAGGCATTTAGCAGATAAGCTCAATTATCCAGAGTGACTTACAAGTATTAAAGATTACAGTAGGCAGAGTAAACATCAACTCTAGTCAACAAACAACAAGGTAAAGAGTCACATAATTGGTAGAGAGCAGAGAGAACAATTTAGAGCCTCAAAGAAACTATAGAATGCCAGGTAAACAAGTCTAAATAACATGCTAAATGCTAAATAGCATTTATGGTCAAGAAGAAAAAAAACTAATCTAAGAAACAAAACAGAAGAACAGGTGACCAAGATGTATCTGCATAGTAAACTATAATCTAACACAATAATGTGGCAAAGAAGGGACGCAAAGCGAGAGGAGTGGTATACTAATAATAATCAATAAACGTATGTCCTGTCAGGGAGAGGCTGGACCCACTGGAGCCCGTGGATCTGAAGGTGCACAAGGACCCCGTGGAGAGGCTGGTACCCCTGGATCTTCCGGCCCAGCAGGAGCATCTGTAAGTTAACCTGAGATCATTCTGATCAAGTATCTCTTCTATCTGTATATGGTGTATATTCTCATCTCAATATGTTGGTCTTATGAAGTAGAACAACTCTAGATTGTATTGTGTATATTTGTATATCTACATTGTATTGTACTGATGTGTATCTCGTTGTAGGGCAACCCCGGTACTGATGGAATCCCTGGATCTAAAGGTTCTGCTGTAAGTATTCTCTACAATTTATAATTTAGGCATTTAGCAGATGCTCTTAATCCAGAGCGATTTACAGTAAGCAAGGAAAACTTAAGGTACTGACATCAAATGCATAGAGACAGTGTAGTGCCCCAGTAATCTAGGATCATAGGTAAACCAAGAACCTAGCATCAGTCTAAACATTATAATAATATCAAAACAATAAATAACATCTATAGAAACTATAGGATGCCAAGTCAACAAATGGCATCTGTCTAAATAACATGCTCTGAATTGCATTTTAGCCTTTGCATAAGACTGCAAGGTTGTGCTCACACACACACACACACACACACACACACACACACACACACACACACACACACACACACACACACACACACACACACACACACACACACACACACACACACACACACACACACACACACACTTTGAATTTGAATTTGAATTTTTTTATTCAGGAAATCTTGTGATGCTATACCTGCTGTATTGTACATAAACACCTCCTTGAACTTTGAACCCGTCTCTCTGCCTCCCCCTGTAGGGTGCTTCTGGTATTGCTGGTGCCCCAGGATTCCCTGGACCCCGTGGCCCACCCGGACCTCAGGGAGCAACCGGTCCTCTGGGACCTAAGGGACAGTCAGTAAGTCACCTGGGTGTCATATACCACTTGGCACATACGACCAGTGCTTCTTCTGCCATGTTTGCATGGTTGTTGAATTGGTACCAACAGTGATGTGATCATAATAATACATTTAATTAATACATTTTAATCTTCAACTTATTTAGGGAGACCCTGGTATTCCTGGATTCAAAGGAGAGGCTGGACCCAAGGGAGAGCTGGTGAGTTTGAAGTTTCATTGATTATGGACAAACAAGCCTAAAGCATTTGGACCTGTTTTAAACTTCTATTAATGTGCTTGAACTTTAAAGTGAATTTGACATTATCTTCATGTTGTGCTCTATAGGGCGTGGCTGGTCCCCAAGGTGGCCCCGGACCCTCTGGCGAGGAGGGCAAGAGAGGACCGAGAGGAGAGCCCGGCGCTGCAGGACCCCTCGGACCCCCTGGAGAGAGAGTACGACAATCTGAATAATCTGAACCCATAACATCATACGTTATCATCATGGGCGGAACCGATAAATAAGTGATAAGGGTTTGTTTGACTGTGGAAATCTCTGTTTTCTTTCTGTAGGGAGCTCCCGGTAACCGCGGTTTCCCAGGTCAGGATGGTCTTGCTGGTGCTAAGGTGGGTTTCTGCTCAAGACGGCGGGTTTTCTCATGGAATATAAGTCAATTAATCTCATAAATACCTCTCAACTACCCTGACACACTATCAGTGATATACTGTAAACGACAGGACCAGATGTTGCGATCATTTACCAGATGTTGTTGAACAAAAGATCATACGTTAATAATTTACTATTTTGTTTTGTCTTATTGTAGGGAGCCCCTGGTGACCGTGGTGTTCCTGGTGCTAGTGGGCCTAAGGGTGCTGGCGGAGACCCCGGACGCACAGGAGAGTCTGGCCTCCCCGGAGCCAGAGTGAGTGCTGTCTATATACCCTACTCATCATCACCCTGGTCCCCCCAAAAAACTATTATCTCTTCATTACAATCGCCACATGAAATGCTGGAGCCCTGTTAGGGATCACTCTGTCCGTCCACAAATAAGTCAGAAAGGGTGTCGCCTAAGTGGTCACAAAAAGAAGAATACAGTTGTATGTATTCTTCCTCTTGTGAAGACTTGCGTGAGACCCTTTCTGACCTGTCAGAGTTACAATTACATTTTAGGCATAGCAGCTTATGGAGAGAGAGATTGCAATAAGCAGAGTAAGCATGAATTCTAGTCAACAAACAAAGGTAAATAATCACCTTTATTTAACAAAATAAAGGTTATTATTATTATGCAGAGAGAACAATGTAGTTCTTCGTTTAAAAAAAATTGTATACCAGGTAAACATCAGGCCTAGCATTTGTCTAAACCAGGGGTCTTCAACAGGGGGTCCTCAGAATTACTACAGGGGGTCCGCCAAATGTTTGTGTGGTGGGGAACATTAGCCGAAAATAGCAGATCTACAAGCTCCACAACGCTTGTGGAGCCTGTAGTGGGGGTCTCTGCTTCCTCTCTCGCTCAGCTAAGGGGTCCTTGGGATGAAAACGTTTGAAGACCCCTGATCTAAACATCATGCTAATCTAATACACATTCTTAACATAACGTAGTTCTGATTTCAGTTCCAGAGTTCTAGTTTCAGCCTCTGAATGTAATTAGATCATAGTTACTGCTATGACAGATACCACATCTATTTTAGGGTAAGGAAGCTTAACAGGGGTTTGCTGTGCATTGTTAAAATCATCTTCTAAACAACACTGACCGCTTCTGAATGTCTCTTCCAGGGTCTTACTGGTCGTCCCGGAGATGCTGGTCCCCAAGGCAAAGTTGGACCCGGTGTAAGTACCTCTAAAACCTAAACCTAACCGTCCGTCCCCCTTTCATGGTTATGAACAAATGCAAAATTCAATCTTAGTGCAATGTAAGATAAAGTCTGATGTTATATTTCCTCTCAGCAAGCAATGGTTGAAGACACCATTCCACTCAAATAGAATTGTAGATTAGGAAAACACTTTATTTTCCTAGAGGGGTATTTGATTTCACAGCCTATTGAATATAGCATACAACACAATATACAGTAAATGCTGCAAATGCCAAGTGGACAAAAAGGCAATGTTTTCCCTACAGTATTATCTCCATCACCATGGCATTATTGTGAATGTAGCACAGCACAAAAGAACAGTTGCACATGCAGTACCCAGCACCCACATGCACACTTTCATGGAAATACACCATAGAAATTAAATCCCATTCACGAAGGGAGTAACCTACCTTCATATCTTTATGCCAGACATTTCAGCACTCATAACAGCAATCATAATCATCTATATTCAAACATTGTTTTGACCGCAACTGGTCTTTATCAGGGCAAAGACCAGTTACGGTCGAAACATGTCGTTTCAGCCATGTTTCAATAAAGGCTTCTTGTTTAATTATACCTGTTTCCTACTGTTACTCTTGAGTACGCAAATCCTTTCTCAAGTGCTCTATAGTTTATCCCGTTTTTACCCAGCACTGATACTTTTAACTATCATTGAAGAAGGAAGGCACTCTATGGGCTGTAGTGTTGATGTAGCACCCTGTCTCGTTGCTGTGTTTTTTTTAGGGTGCTTCTGGTGAGGACGGTCGTCCCGGACCCCCAGGGCCTCAGGGAGCTCGTGGACAGCCAGGAGTGATGGGTTTCCCCGGACCAAAGGGAGCCAATGTAAGTGTCTGTACAGGTTATGATGAAATGACTGCCGGGAATAGCTGATCTACAAGCACACAACACACCGCGATGTGACGCGTTGTTTTGAGCATGCAGATCACCTATTTTTGCCAAATGTTCACCCCCCTGAATTGTGGCTAAAGATTGCTAGAAGATCATAATAATAAACGTTTGATCTCCAAGTAACTAATGTGATTTCTTCCTCTCAACAGGGTGTTGCTGGAAAACCAGGAGAGAAGGGTCTTCTGGGTCGTACTGGTCTGAGAGTAAGTACACTTTCATGAATATTGTTGTCTGAACCAAATAAATGCATATCAATGTATTTATTTTGGCTGGTAGTGTAAGATCCCAATGTTAAAGTCCTCTTCCTTCTGTCTATGAACAGGGTCTGTCTGGAAAGGATGGTGAGACCGGTGCTGGTGGACCCCCTGGGCCCTCTGTGAGTATTCATCTATGCATTCTGGAGGCGGATTCATACTTATAGTCGTGTGTCAGTGTCACGCACAAGAAATTGTCAATCTACCATTATAAATAGATCTACTATAATAAATAGTAGATCTACTATAATAAATAGTAGATCTACTATTATAAATGGTAGATCCACTATTTCCAGTGTGTGACACCACATGCAAGTAAGCATATCAAGCCCTTTACAGAGTGAACCATCAAATGCCAACCTTTCCTTCCCCCAGTTAGTTAGTTACTTTATTGATACAATATTGTATAAAACATTGGGTCCAAACAATGATCAGAAACCCATGAATAAAAACATTAAAAGTTACTATACGTAAAAGATACGATACACAACACATCCATTCACAATGGTTGTAAAACCATCGCTGAAGTTCTTCTGAGTGTCATCTACAGTGTTCTTAACACGGTTTACTTTCTGTCCTAGGGACCTGCTGGAGAGAGAGGAGAGCAAGGACAACCCGGACCAAATGGTTTCCAGGTGAGTTTACGTTCCCTTATCGAATATCAAATGTGGTTTCCAGGTGAGGTTACGTTTACCGTGGACCATCACGAGTATCAAATACATTATAGTCATATCCTAAACCATTTCAAACATCAAGGAAATGAGAAAGTAAGAGAGAAACTGTAGTTGTGGCTGGAGAGCATTAGTCAGACATTGTTGTCAGCACACAAAGTCAGCACAAATGTCAGGTCAAAACCCAGTATAAATAGAAAAAATCCAAGTGAAACCAGACTCACCAGAACCATTCTTAATATCTTAATTTCGTCTTAGTACAAACACCCTCTTCAGGGCATTTATGACAATGGCATTTTTACACGATATCCAGATATTTCAGTCAAGAAGGCAGTTTCTTTTTTTATTTAAGTTATTACAAGTTAAGTAACAAGTCACTGGGCACTCGAGTGGCGCAGGGATAAAGTTCCTGCCCACCACCGCAGAGACCAGGGGTTTGAATCCTCCACGGTGCCCACGGCTTGGCCGGTTGTCCATACCAGCACAACTGGCCGGAAGCCGGGCGGGGAGGGCCATCTTTGTCGCTGCACCATTGCCTCCTACAGTTTGGTCTTGGCGACTGTCAGCAGGGGTGTTGAACTGTGAGGGACAGGGTGCGCCTCCACATGCGCTACGTCCTCACGGTGAGGCTCCTCATTGGCAGGGTGTTTCTCCACGCCCTAAATCCTCGCGGTGGGGCTCCTCGTTGGCAGGGTGTTTCTCCACACCATAAGTCCTCACGGTGGGGCTCCTCATTGTTAGGGTGTTTCTCCACGCCCTAAGTCCTCACGGTGGGGCTCCTCATTGTCAGGGTGTTTCTCCACGCCCTAAGTCCTCACGGTGGGGCTCCTCGTTGGCAGGGTGTTTCTCCACACCATAAGTCCTCACGGTGGGGCTCCTCATTGGCAGGGTGTTTCTCCACACCCTACGTCCTCACGGTGAGGCTCCTCACTGGCATGGTGTTTCTCCACACCCTACGTCCTCACGGTGAGGCTCCTAATTGGCAGGGTGTTTCTCCACACCCTACATCCTCACGGTGGAGCTCCTAATTAGCAGGGTGTTTCTCCACACCCTACGTCCTCACAGTGAGGCTAATCTTTGACAGGGTCTTTTTCCACGTCCTCTCGACGAGGTTCCTCACTTGCAGGGTGTCTTCACGCTGAGGCTCCTCACTGGCAGGGTGTCCTCATATTTAAACTGAAATTTAAAGAGTTTCAGAATTATGGAAATAAACCAGATCAGGTCCATACGAGGCCATTGATTTCAGATGCACTTACCTGTGACATGCGGAAACTATTATGGTTCCGACCCGTACCCAAGGGACAAGTCAATAGTTTGGGCCCGGACCAGCTCAGGTCTCAGGTTTTTGGTTTCCGACTGGACCCGTGCTACCCTCTAATTGGCCTAACGATTATATTGGGAGAAAAAGGAAAATAATTGTCTAAATTTAAAAAAGTATCAAAAAAACTAATCAAGTTACTAGAATCCAAATTAAGTCAAGTCTCAAGTTATTCCATTCATACAAGTCAGACCTCAGATAACTGCAGACTCGATAACGTCAGACTTGAGTTCAGGTCATGTGATTTGAGTCCCCACCTCTGCCTCTAAGAAGTAACCATTTCAGACAAGGATAGCATATATGATGGACCCTAACCGAGTTGCCTTTGATTTCAACTCTTGTTATTTTTTGTGTTTTTCTCTTTCTTTCTCCTCTCCCCCTGGCCCTCACAGACATGTAAAGCATCTTTGAGTACTTAAAAAAGCGCTATATAAATTCCAGGTATTATTATTATTAACCCTAACCCTGGGGTTAAGAGGATGACATTTTGATGACCTTTTGTTATTGTTTTGCAGGGTCTGCCTGGACCTGCTGGGCCCCCAGGAGAGGGAGGAAAGCCTGGTGACCAGGTGAGCGTCTACTCATCTTTCACACTCAAATATCCAAAATAATCAATGCATCATATTTCATTATTTTATTTTTATTTCATATAAAAAGGGTCTATTTGATAGACAATATCTTACATTCCACCTGCCAATTAAGCTTTGACAGAACATGCCTACTATTTAGATGTATGTGTGATGGTTGTAATGGTTTTAATGGTGATGTAATCTCTCTCTCTATAGGGTGTTCCTGGAGAAGGTGGAGCTGCTGGCGCTACAGGACCCAGAGTGAGTGTCCATCTTCAGGACCGTTGTCTTTACAAGGCCACAGAATGACTGAAAATCACACATCACATGGTCCTGTATCTCCTGCTCATTGTCCTGTGTGTGTGTGTGTTTCCTGATAGGGTGAGCGTGGTTTCCCTGGCGAGAGGGGCGGTGCCGGACCTCAGGGTCTTCAGGGACCTCGTGGAGTTCCAGGAACGCCAGGAACCGACGGACCCAAGGTCAGTGTGAACTCCTCTCCAGCCCGTCTGAACCACAGAGCCACCAGATCTTTGTTACGGGCTGTTAAATATCAATCGTGTCTGACTGTGTATTAGCATCTTAATCCAGGTGTTGAGTTCACCACACTCAGACCGGAAGCCGAATCAGATGTGTGTCTTAATATCCAGATTGGAATCAGACCGGTTTTATCAAGTCTGAACAGCATAAAAACACATGTAATAACAGTGTGGACAGTCAGTCCTAAAGATCACATTTAATAACAGTGTGGACAGTCAGTCTTAAAGATCACATTTAATAACAGTGTGGACAGTAGGTCCTAAAGATCACATTTAATAACAGTGTGGACAGTCAGTCCTAAAGATCACATTTAGTAACAGTGTGGACAGTCAGTCTTAAAGATCACATTTAATAACAGTGTGGACAGTCAGTCCTAAAGATCACATTTAATAACAGTGTGGATAGTAGGTCCTAAAGATCACATTTAATAACAGTGTGGACAGTCAGTCATGAATATCAGATTTGAGAAACAAATCCAACCAAGGCCTTTCAAATAATAATGTAATAATGTAATGTAATGTTAGTAATAATATAACAATACAAATCCATGCATCCATACTAATCCAGAATCAACTTTTTCCTCTCACAACCAGGGAGCTATCGGACCAGCCGGCTCTCAGGGAGCCCAGGGCCCACCCGGCCTTCAGGGTATGCCAGGAGAGAGAGGAGCTGGTGGTATCCCCGGAGCCAAGGGAGACAGAGTGAGTGACATTATTTTACATTCAAGTCGTCAGCGTTCATTCACCAGAAGGCGTGTCAACTCAAAGTTATTCTCCACTAGCTTATTAGAATTAATCCAAGTGACCTTGTTATATAACTAGTTAATATGAACGTGATTTGTTTTTGACAGATATTGACTATATTAAGCCTCTAATTTATACTCCATAGTGTGAGGTTGTCACATGCAGAAAATTGCATTGTTAGCAGTAGATCTATTCTTTTTAAGTATGCGCCCTCTCGTGAAATTATGACATAACGTGTACGTGCAGGTCAGGGCAGGTCTGTGGGTCAACACAGTAATATAGTAGTAATATAACTTGTAATGTAACTAGTTACTATCGATAGCACGTAATAAGTAATGTAATTGTATTACCTTTAAGTAAGTGGTTGCTGATGATGATGATGATGATGATGATGATGACATCCTCTCTGTCTAACAGGGTGACAACGGAGAGAAGGGACCTGAGGGAGCTGCTGGAAAGGACGGTGGTAGAGTGAGTATTAAACCATATATACTTAGTCTATACTTGGTCTGGGCCTTATCTCCCTCTACACGCCAAATCTCTTTTGGAAAATAGCCGATCTACAAGCTCTACAAGTGTGTCACAGTGCAACGTGTTGTGAGCTACGAGCTTGTAGGTCTGCTATATTTAGCTGAATGTCTGCCCAGAATACGGACGTTAGGGTTCATGTGGTTAAATACCTAGGTAGGGTATTCTAGGGGGTGAGGTGGAGTCTGAAGAGGTGAATGCTAGGGGGTGAGGTGGAGTCTGAAGAGGTGAGTGCTAGGGGGTGAGGTGGAGTCTGAAGAGGTGAGTGCTAGGGGGTGAGGTGGAGTCTGAAGAGGTGAGTGCTAGGGGGTGAGGTGGAGTCTGAAGAGGTGAATGCTAGGGGGTGAGGTGGAGTCTGAAGAGGTGAGTGCTAGGGGGTGAGGTGGAGTCTGAAGAGGTGAATGCTAGGGGTTTAGGTGGAGTCTGAAGAGGTGAATGCTAGGGGGTGAGGTGGAGTCTGAAGAGGTGAGTGCTAGGGGTTGAGGTGGAGTGTGAAGAGGTGAGTGCTAGGGGTTGAGGTGGAGTATGAAGCGGTGAATGCTAGGGGGTGAGGTAGAGTCTGAAGAGGTGAGTGCTAGGGGGTGAGGTGGAGTCTGAAGAGGTGAATGCTAGGGGGTGAGGTGGAGTCTGAAGAGGTGAGTGCTAGGGGGTGAGGTGGAGTCTGAAGAGGTGAATGCTAGGGGGCGAGGTGGAGTCTGAAGAGGTGAATGCTAGGGGGCGAGGTGGAGTCTGAAGAGGTAAATGCTAGGGGTTTAGGTGGAGTCTGAAGAGGTGAGTGCTAGGGGGTGAGGTGGAGTCTGAAGAGGTGAGTGCTAGGGGGTGAGGTGGAGTCTGAAGAGGTGAGTGCTAGGGGGTGAGGTGGAGTCTGAAGAGGTGAATGCTAGGGGGTGAGGTGGAGTCTGAAGAGGTGAGTGCTAGGGGGTGAGGTGGAGTCTGAAGAGGTGAATGCTAGGGGTTTAGGTGGAGTCTGAAGAGGTGAATGCTAGGGGGTGAGGTGGAGTCTGAAGAGGTGAGTGCTAGGGGTTGAGGTGGAGTGTGAAGAGGTGAGTGCTAGGGGTTGAGGTGGAGTATGAAGCGGTGAATGCTAGGGGGTGAGGTAGAGTCTGAAGAGGTGAGTGCTAGGGGGTGAGGTGGAGTCTGAAGAGGTGAATGCTAGGGGGTGAGGTGGAGTCTGAAGAGGTGAGTGCTAGGGGGTGAGGTGGAGTCTGAAGAGGTGAATGCTAGGGGGCGAGGTGGAGTCTGAAGAGCTGAATGCTAGGGGGCGAGGTGGAGTCTGAAGAGGTAAATGCTAGGGGTTTAGGTGGAGTCTGAAGAGGTGAGTGCTAGGGGTTGAGGTGGAGTGTGAAGAGGTGAATGCTAGGGGTTTAGGTGGAGTCTGAAGAGGTGAGTGCTAGGGGTTGAGGTGGAGTCTGAAGAGGTAAATGCTAGGGGTTTAGGTGGAGTCTGAAGAGGTGAGTGCTAGGGGTTGAGGTGGAGTGTGAAGAGGTGAATGCTAGGGGGTGAGGTAGAGTCTGAAGAGGTGAGTGCTAGGGGATGAGGTGGAGTATGAAGCGGTGAATGCTAGGGGGTGAGGTAGAGTCTGAAGAGGTGAGTGCTAGGGGATGAGGTGGAGTGTGAAGAGGTGAATGCTAGGGGGTGAGTCTTCAGATTATGGTGGAAATTGGAGAGAGTCTGCAGTTGGCAATGGTTTATTCCACATTTTCGGAGCCAGGAGGGAGAAGAGTCTAGGATGGGTGGAGCGTTGTCCAGGGTGTTTTAGGGAAGGTTCAGCCAGCTTCCGTTTATGATCTTGATGCTTCAATGACAGATGATCTGATCACTCACTACTTGTCTGTATTTCTATCTATCTTCTCTCCTGTCCATCCATGTTCCTGTGATCTTCTCAGGGTTTGACTGGTCCCATTGGTCCTCCCGGGCCTTCTGGTCCTAACGGTGCCAAGGTGAGAACATGCTAAATACATGTTATTAGCCTTCTCACATTTATCGGCAGTATCATTTGATTAAGATTGAATTCTTCCACATAGTTTTGAATATTGGGCCGGTGGCTGGTGATTAATATGTGTTTATTACCCCCCCCTTACCTTCCCAGGGTGAGACTGGACCTTCTGGACCAACTGGTGCTGCTGGTGCTCGTGGTGCCCCTGTAAGTCATTTATTCATTCCTCTTCATCTATGAGGATCGTACATCTACTAGATGTAGTGAATTTGTTTGCATAATTTTGTTGTCTTTTATAAAGGAAGGATTTGTTCCGAAGGTCAAAGGCCGCTCTCCTTTGAAACACACAAGCAGCACTTCAAAACAGTGTTGTTTGCCCTCATGAGTTTGACAAAACCCCACAAAAAGCAGCCAAATCCACAGAAGAAGCACCTTTGTTTGCACCTCCAACACACCCATGTGACATTGATTCCCTTCCCTTATTCACACATACTATGGCGTGATGTCACTGTGGCTAAAGGAATAGCATAACAATCTCACGCCATTGTAGCTAAAGGAATAGCAGTACAAGTTAAAAGAATAGCATAACAAGCTAAAAGAATAGCAGTACAAGCTAAAAGAATAGCAGTACAAGCTAAAAGAATAGCATAACAAGCTAAAAGAATAGCACTTATAGCAGTACAAACTAAAAGAATAGCATAACAAGCTCACGTGTCGTGCAAGTAGTGTAAAGGGCCGTCCACACCCAGAATGATAACTAACCATAACTAAAACCATAAGCATAATGATAATGATAATGATGTGAGCATCCACCAACGCTGATGAACGATAACTTTCATACATTTTGAACGTGGGCGATGTATTGGACGCCACGCCCTGTCAATTCTGATGGATTTCGATTGGCTGTCAGTGTCTCGTTGATCGTTCATCCATTCACTCTGAAGATGATCCCGATGATGTTGTTCACCAATGTCACTGTTGTTATCGTTGTGGTGTGGTCATCCACTTAAAAAAATAACATGTATAGTTATTGTTATAGTAATCATTATTGGATGTGGACATCCCATAATCTTCTCCCCTTGTTGCCTGGATCCAGTGGAATGCTGTTGATCTGATCAGGTTGTTGATCCTGACTGCCAGAGAAACCGTGAGGATCGTGATAAGAGGGAATTGCACCGCAAACCTCCCAATTACAGTCCCACTCTGTTCCTTTGGCCCACGTATTGATCCAGAGAAAAAGACATTTCTGCAAACCTTGTACTTGACAGTAATTGCAAACGATAGAGAACACAATAACACTGATATTTGTGCAACATATCTTAAACCCTATACTGTATACTTCATTGCCTGGAGTCCTCCAGGGTCTATACTAGGCCCCCCTCTTTTTTCCCTCTACTCTTTCCCTCATCTTTGCTGAAAATAGCCGATCTGCAAGCTAACAACACAACGCATTATGTAGATCGGTCATTTTCACAGAATATTTGCCCCCAGAATATGGACGCTATAGGGTTCATGCTGTTCACGTTTCATATTTGGATCTATAAGCTTGTATTGACCGTCCTGTGTTGCTGTTGTAGGGCGACCGCGGTGAGAACGGACCCCCTGGACCTGCTGGCTTCGCTGGACCCCCTGTGAGTAAAACCACAATCCACAGTATTATGTGTTCAAATCAATCAACATTTCAGCTACACTCCATAATTATGTGACAGGGTCTGATTAGAATGTGCCGCAAGTAGGCAAACATGACATCGCGCACGTCAAGGAAATTAGGTTGTGTGTTGTTGTTTTTTTATGTTTTTTTCTTCATTTTGTGCATATTACACAAGTTTAAATGTTGAAGAATCCACTCAGTAAAACAAATAGCCATTTAGGCTATTTGTTACTTAACTAGTCCTTTCAACTAGTAACTGCTGTGTGAGGTATCAGATCTTTTTCTTATTGATTGAATACTTTATTAACAAAATGTTTAACAGTATAGGTAGTAGTAACACACAAAAAGCCCCAGGGGACTTGTTTCCATTGTGGTCCATTGTACTCTATTCATTAGTAAGACACACATACAGACATACAATACATGCAATACAATACAATATAATACAAAACATATTGGAATAAAGCTCAGTAGAATCATAAGATGTATTTACAGAGAAAGGAGAGGTGGGGCGGGGGTCAGAGGATGCTACTATCAAGGTGTTCAAGGGGTTAAACTATGTTCACTTGTATTTTAAGGACAGGAATTATTTTAGGTTATTTAGTTTTGAGTTTGAGTTTTGAGTGTTGGGTTCGGATAGGGAGTCGTGACAGCATTTTACTCATCTTTTTCAACAACATTGAAATAAGCAAATCTAATTCAACTATTTTCAGGTTTCAATATGAAAGCTTGAGAGAAATGATAAATGGCCCCAGTTCTACTTCGGCACGTTTGATCAAACACTGTCACATATTATATATATAAATATTCACACAATGATTCTACCATCTTTAATTGTCCTTCTCTCTATACATAACAGGGTGCAGATGGACAGCCCGGTGCCAAGGGAGAGCTCGGAGAGGGTGGACAGAAGGGTGACGGTGGAGCCCCCGGCCCTCAGGGACCTTCAGGGGCCCCTGGACCTGTGGTGGGTACTCAGCCATGTCAGGCAGACCTGATTTGACATCATTCTTTCACCACCAACACAGGGGTGGGCAACTTTGATGATGGAGAGGGCCACTATATTTCCACACTCACTCCAGAGGGCCACATTACATAATACTGTCGGGCCATTCTATGCCACACAAAAGTAGCAAAAATAGCCGATCTACAAGCTCAAAACGCGTCGCAGTGCGACGCGTTTTGAGCTTGTAGATCTGCTTTTTTTGCTATTTTGGAATTGGACACCGGATTTTTTGGAATTGCAATCCTGAAAAGTAACTTTTTTATTTAATTTCAAATGCATTTAGTTATACTTATGTAAACTTTATGAACTTAAATACAAATATATTGGACATAAAAAAGACAATAGAATTGTTAATACTAGTCATTGAGCTACTAATATAGACTGAAGTAATTAAAGCGGGTCATGTTTGCAATTATAACAGCTGAAATCAATAATATATCAGTATTCCGATATTAACCTGCAGGCCGCATTAAGTGAAGGTGGGGGCCGCATGTGGCCCCCAGTTGCCCATGTATGTAGGACAGACAGCAGCCGCACACTCAAAGCACACTCAGTGCACAGTAATGCAAGCTTTTAGGCATACAAGGACAAGTGAATGCATCAGTACATAATAAGGGTTTTAACAGTGCCAGTGTCATCACTTCGCTAATGGAAGACACCTGTATCCAATATTTCAGTGACTAGATAGTAGATAGACATCAAGGGAATTGTAGTCCACAATGTAATGTACTACAGAGGCCATATTCATCATCAAGGGAATTGTAGTCCTAGACCTAGTGACTACAACAGCCTTAGACACAAGTGTCTACTGAGACAGGAGACACTCCAATACATTGAAGTTATGTACAATATATACATATAAAACAAAAGCCAGTGTAATGGTTCAAATCTAAACTAAACCTGAACAGTGAAAACATCTTCCCAAAGGTTTCCCAAGTGACAGAAACACATACAGTATCTGGTGTTAAATCGACGCAAATATGTTAATAGTTTTCTTTGTTTTTTTTCAGGGACCCACTGGTGTTTCTGGAATTAAAGGAGCGCGTGGTGCTCAGGGCGCTGCTGTAAGTAACAGTTGTTTTATTTCCTGCTCATGTCTACACATGGGAATAGATGTTAAGCCTGTGTTGTAATACTTAGTTGCACCAAAAATGTACCAAAAATAGCCGATCTGCAAGCTCACAACATGCCGTGATGATGAGACGCGTTGCAAGCTTGTAAATCAGCTAATATTCTCCAGATAGATTGCTGTGAAAATTGTTTCATTAGTCTTTTTATTTGTTGATGTGAATATACATTCATTCAGCTGTTGACTATTTCAATTCATTTACTGGTTCTTAATGTGTATTGATAATCATTCTGACTTTAATTGGTATAATTTGTACTCTAATTGGTTTAATTTGGACTCTATAGTTGGTATAATTTGGACCTTCATGTGATTGACAGGGTGCAACTGGTTTCCCTGGTGCTGCTGGACGAGTTGGAACTCCTGGTCCCAACGTGAGTAATACTGAGTATTAATATCTGATTGTCACACATCACAGTAATACTGAGTATTAATACCTTATCATCACACATCACAGTAATACTGAGTATTAATATCCGATTATCACACATCATAACTGTTTAATCAATCAAAGATGTGTATGTATGTCACTTATTTTATCCAGTTAACATCTTGTTAAAGCTTATACCTCTGAATATCCTGTTCATTTCTTTCACTCTTCATATCTCCAAAGCATAAATATAGAGATTGTATAACTTAATATCTTGTTTTCTCTCTCTCTCTCTGTGTTGCAGGGTAACCCCGGTTCCTCTGGCCCATCTGGTCCCGCTGGTAAAGACGGCCCTAAGGGTGTGCGCGGTGACGGCGGAACCCCAGGCAGAGCAGGAGACGCTGGGCTGCGTGGACCCGCTGGTTCCCCCGGAGAGAAGGGAGACGCCGGAGAGGACGGTCCCCCTGTGAGTCCCACTGACTGTCCCCCCTTTACTGAAAGGACTCTGTTACTGTCATCACATGAACATTGACATGCATGTGGCCCACAGCACAGGAGCCCGTCTCCTGTTTCTGTATAGTTTGAGGCGGCTTGATGTAGACTCCACCTTCAGCCCGTAGCACTCGCCCTAGCCTTGACGACCTTGCACGCTTATGCAAAGGTTAAAATGTAATTCCAGGCTCATTTGTTGACCTGGCATCCCATAGTTTGTATAGTTTCAATGTACAGATAGTTTAAAATATATATATATATTATACTTGTTTTTATCATACTGTTTAGATTGATGATAGATTCTTGTTTTACCTATGATCCTAGATTCTCTATGCATTTGATGTACCTTGTTACCTTGTGTTGTCCTTGCTTACTGTAAGCCTACATTGTAAATTGTAAGTACCCCCACCCATGATGTACAAGTACACCTCCTGGACATGACGCTAGTATGTCACAGGGACTTACTGTACCCCAAATCCAACCCTTGATGCTGAGTGCCAAGCAGGGAGGCATTAGGTCCTATTTTTATAGTCTTCGGTATGACCCGGCCGGGGAATTGAACCTCGACCTCCCAATCCCATAATGTTGTGTCTCATAATTGTATCCTGAAAACTCATAATGACATCACATAACATCAGTGGACATGAAGTTATTTCTTATCATCTGTAGATAAATCAACTGTTTCAGTGAATGCACAAAATAAACAAAGCTAATACTATTCTGTCTGTATCCCAAAATCTAACTTAAAGCTACAGTCCGTAAGTTGCTGTAACATGGTGGTTGTTGTGTGTGTGTGTCTCAACAGGGTCCCGATGGTCCCGGAGGCCCTAACGGTCTGGCTGGATCTCGTGGTATTGTTGGTCTGCCTGGTCAGCGTGGAGAGAGAGGTTTCCCTGGTCTTCCTGGACCTTCTGTAAGTCTCTGCTTTACTCCAAGGGTTCTCAACCTTTTCAGTGCCACAAGCCCCCAAAATAATCATATTAGAACTTGGGACCCCCCAAGATAATCATAGCTGAACTGGGGACCCCCCACCCTGACAAGCACTTGGGCTTGTAGGAGTTGAGGCATTACATTTAGTTTGACTCGGTTCCACAGATGAATATTGTGGAAATTAGCCGAACTAAGTTCGGCTATTTTCACAATGTTTGCCTCTTTCTTAGGTAATATTTGGCCAATTTGGTATTAAAAGGGTCTTAAAAGTCATTAAATTGTAACTTTATAAATGTGCAGACACCCTGTATATAGCCTACTTATACTGTATGTTGGTTTGTTTACTGTTGAGTGAGAAAACAATGTTGCACATTAAGCTAATCATCTAGGGACCCCCAAAAATAATTTGTGGACCCATCTGTTTGGGAACAACTGCTTTACTCTATGTATGATAGGGCTGGACCATATAGACAAAATAAAATAACCATATTAATATCCATACATTGCCCAGCCCTATCGTATATTATATTTAGTTACGTGTATATAAATAAAGATAGTGTGGCCTCAGTGTGAATTATTTCTCAGGATTTTATTTGTGATATGACTAGTTTGAAATCTATCACAATATTTTGCTATACAGACATTGAGGGCTATGGATTTAAGAGTTTTGCTATGAAAACTCATGTGATACGACTTTAATCTTACAGTAAGCTGGTCTTTGACTTGCAGGCTATGTTTAATCTTCTCCTTTAGCTGGATTATCCAAACATTGATCCTATTACAAGTTTTCATTGGATCAAACCAGAACACAGACTCACTAACACATGGTTTGACTTAAAAACAACTAAAAACAAAACAAAAAGCACACACGCACGCACGCACGTGCGCGCACGCACGCACACACACACACACACACACACACACACAAACCTGATATACTTCTTTGTACGGCAAGTCACGATGCAAGCATCGTGACTTGTAAATCAGCTTTTTAAAATGTAATTGTTAAATTGTGATATTATCAAACATACATAACAAACATAATTGGATTCCCAAAAAATGTATGCATGTATTTAATTCAATTCAGTGTGACCAGAAGCAGGAATAAAACATAATATCCCCATCAGACATAAAAATTAATGACCAGATGGGGGATATCAAAAGCAGAGGCATAGATCCCCCCATCCCCCCACCAGAAAATCCAACCCTGCGCTAATAGACTATAATAGACCACCTGCTGTCACTTGGACAGAACATGCTCTTTATTTGTTTCATTTTCCAAATAAATTATTAAACATAGATGAAAAAAGTTATTGAAAAAACACGGCCCCCTCACGCATTAGAAGGACAATATCAGTCACCAGAACTAAGGACAGGTGTTTTAAATTAATCTACCATGGTTAAAATGGAGTTCGAAGTTACAATGGGTTTATATAGGAAGGGGGCGTGTCAGATGAAATGAATAATATCAAATATCTAAATACTGAATCTTCAAAACTGTCTGGGGTAAAACACAAAGCCAGAGTAGACGTTAAAATTACCCCAAACATGTGAAAGTGAAATATCCCTTTAATCAGACATTTGGGCCTATCCAGATTGGAAGAGGTTTTATCAAGTCTGAATAGCATAAAAACAAATGGAAACTGATTTTTATTAATCAGGAATGAATAACAAATGTGATTTAAATGTGACTTCTAGGTGTGTCTCAGTCAGGACACTGATTTAGTCTGATTTATACATCATATTACTTACCAAAAATAGCTGATCTGAGTCGGCAGAATGTAGATTAAGCATTACTCACGCCTATGTCGTTAGGTCGTTACTACAGCAACCAATGCAGATAGATTGACAATGTCTGAATACACAAATGTGATTTGATCACTTGTGAATAACAGTGTGTGGACAGTCAGTCCTAAAGATCAGATTTAATAACAGTTTGGACAGTCAGTCCTAACGATCAGATTTAATAACAGTGTGGACAGTCAGTCCTAAAGATCACATTTAATAACAGTGTGGACAGTCAGTCCTAAAGATCACATTTAATAACAGTGTGGACAGTCAGTCCTAACGATCAGATTTAATAACAGTGTGGACAGTCATTCCTAAAGATCACATTTAATAACAGTGTGGACAGTAGGTTCTAAACATTTGAGAAGCTAATCGTATTTGTCCGCAGTCTGACCTGTGTATTTCCTGTGTGTGTGTTTTATGTATTTTACTGAGTGTGTATTATTGTGTGTGTTTTATAGGGAGAGCCCGGTAAGCAGGGATCTACTGGATCTAGTGGCGACCGTGGAGCCCCTGGACCCGTGGGACCCCCTGGACTGAGTGGACCCGCTGGAGAGCCTGGCAGAGAGGTCAGTAAACAACAACACAAATACAGTAGTAGTAACATCTTGCAAAATAAGTATAGCGACCGAAACGACAGTTTATACCTCAGTTTATTACGTTTATTTGTCAAATGAGTTGAGTGAGGCGCCCAAAACTGTACTGTAAGCAAAAGTATTTTTACTTCAAAATATATATTTTGTATACATCTAATAAATCCATTCCATTAAACGGATGAACAAATTGCATATGATGACGAAGCGTGAAGCATGTGGTGTCGACCTGCCATTTCATGAAGTGTGTGTGTGTGTGTGTTACAGGGTAATGCTGGAGCAGATGGTCCTCCTGGCAGGGATGGCGCGGGAGGAGTCAAGGTGAGACATCAGCAACATAATGTACACCAAACTGATCCTAGTTCAGCAGGCTGATATTCACCTCATTGACTGCCATCGGCATATCAGCAAATTGACATTTACCGATGGCTGTAGCCGATATTTATCTGTTGTGACGCATCAATTTTGCGCTGGCTATAGGCCTGTCATAATTGTTACAGAATCGCTTAATCGCAATAATTTGAGATAATCGTCATAATAGTTTCCATGTTGAAAAATGTTGATATCCTTTCAAACATTAAGGAAAAAATTGTGGAAAAAGCAGATCTACAAGCTCAAAAGGTTTTGAGCTTGTAGATCGGCTATTTCCGCTATTCATGTTTTAAAAAAAAATGTGTATAAAGTTATTAAGTTATGTACTCCCTGTGGACCTTTTGTTAACAAAGCCAAAAACCAAACAGCAATGTAATTTTCATTCATAATGTTCCAATGTTCAACGACAGAAACGCAATTAAATCGTTAATTGCAATTATTTGAGCGACAATTAATCGTCAAGTAAAATGTCATAATGGTGACAGCTATGTAGTGTTGGTTATCTGCTGCCTGCCAAGCTGAAGATTCTGAACACTTATTTTTCATGATGAAGATTTATTTGATTCACAAAAGGGGGAATAAATAACAACAAAAACTAAATAAACAGATATCGCTATCGACTATCTGCCAAATTGTTATTTTGAGCATTGGTATCTGCCCAGAATTTCCATATCGGTGTAAGACGTTCCCCTAAACCTCAGACTAGGGATGGGTTCCCCATGGGTTCCCCAAAACCTCGGACCAGGGATGGGGATCGTTGATTTTTACTGATTTTGATCCCCTTGTCGATCCTGCTTATCAAACCGATTCCTTACCGATTCTACTATCGATGTTTTTCTATTATTGGTATTTGTTTGCAAATTGGTGCTAATCTGGGGCACTCTATCACTTTCATTTAATTTAATCATTTAATTCTAAAGTCAAAAGCTTTATTGGAAGGACATACAGTATGTTTGTGCCAGTGATTTGATTTCAATGACATGACTCTCACCTCTCTGGACAAGACGTCACGTCAGCTGCCGCTAGAATCGAGATCATTTATATGAGAATTGATAGCAGAAGCCAAATCAGCTTATTGATTTCGGTTCTCAATAACTTCGGAATCGATTGAATGATATAATTGGTTCTCGATCCCCATCATCCCTAACCTTTGTACTGTCTGTTCCTGTAGGGAGAGCGTGGTAACACCGGACCCGCTGGCGCACCTGGAGCTCCAGGATCCCCCGGAGCCCCTGGCCCCGTCGGACCCCTCGGAAAGCAGGGAGACAGAGGAGATGGTGTAAGTACCACCACACACACCATGTTACAACCACAAAGATGTTGTGCTGTTGAACTAATATGATATATAACATGTGTTACCTTAACCACTTAATCGCCATGTGTAGTCGTACTCCTGTGTTGTTTTACCTTTTCTTCCCCCATTTATAGTGACAAGCCCAAAATAGGTTTAAAGCGATTAATTGAGAGCTCAAACACTTGTATTTCAGGGTGCTCAAGGACCTGCAGGACCCGCCGGACCAGCTGGAGCAAGAGGCATGGCTGTGAGTATTAACTGCAAAGAATCACTGCAAAGAAACACAGGAGGAGTGCTGTTATACTGTATAACGTTTTTATACAGTATATTTCTATGCAGAGGTGCCATTTGGTGCATGGTTGGCTGAACCATCTTTGTATGTATATTTTCAGGGACCCCAAGGACCACGTGGAGACAAGGGAGAGGCCGGCGAGACAGGAGAGAGGGGACAGAAGGGTCACCGTGGTTTCACTGGCCTGCAGGGTCTTCCCGGACCCCCTGTAAGTCATGCATTTCGGCAGCACCGCCATTTTGGGAGACTTGAGGTTATATCTGCGCACCTGTATCTGTAGCGGTTCTGCCGTCTTAACGTATCATCTTTTTGCCAACAGGGTTCCGCTGGTGACTCCGGTGCTTCTGGACCTGGTGGACCTTCTGGAGCCAAGGTGAGTTCCCAGGATGCAGTTCAACTTCAGTCTTTAGTACAAAAATACCAGAGTACAGCTTAACCTGTCACAAAAACAGTGACACCAGTACACCTAAAAACACAGTGTAGCAACATGACAATCCTAAAAAAAATACAAAATAAACACCAGCCAGACAATGTAGCCCACTGTGTTAATCAATCGATCAATCGACCGTTCGATCAACCGCTGTTAGTAAAAGGCATGGATATCAGGGCCGTCCACACCAAGCACTATAACTATAACTATAAATATGTCGTTCATCACTGTCGTTGTTATAGTTAGAATACATTTTCCCCTCAGGCTTTTCTTGCCCTTGTTGAAATTTTCAGGGTAGAGAGACATGTAAATAAGGAGAGAGAGTCAGGGACTGACATGCAGCAAAGGTCCGACCAGGAACGTACAGGTGATGAAAGCCAGCGTTCTTTAATTAGCCACCGCTGTGATAAGGTGGACAGCTGTAATTAACTTCCATGATGACAGAAGAAGACAGACACAGACATTAGATCGCTATCTCAGGCTGGGATGAGCTCATCGGTGTAAATCATCCTCATAATGAAAATGATGGAATATAATATCATCACTGTATCACTAATCCTGCATGGTGAGGTGGAAGGGTGCATAGATAGAAGAGGCTACTTTAGGTTGGAGAATGCTTTCCAAAATAGTGCAAATATTTTCAGGTGTCATCAGGTACAGTAGTGGTTTTCTGGCTTTCTGTTGCCCAAGGCACATCGAAGGGCAAGTCAAAATCTGAAGACGCACCTGAACTTTGTTTGAGAACCACTGACACTTTTGTTAATACTACATTAAACTGTCAACAAGAATCATGTTTAACAGCTGTATATCGTTTTGCTGTGTGCAGGGACCCCCTGGACCAGTTGGACCTGCTGGTAAGGACGGAGGTAACGGAACACCCGGACCCATCGGACCTCCTGGACCCCGTGGACGCTCTGGAGAGTCCGGACCTGCTGTGAGTGGCAACGCATCATAACCATTATAGCAGGGGTCTTCAACGTTTTTCCACCACTTAGCCGAGAGAGAGATGAAGCAGGGACCTCCACTATATTGTATAAAATTGTGTTGCAGATTAAACGTTTTCATAGATTTCATAGATAGTTGAATTCATGTTAATGTGTATTTTCAGACAGTTACCTTTTAAACCCTCAATATTTAGTCAACTTGACCATTGTCTCTGTACTTAGTCTGCTCTTTTTCCCTCTACAAATCTCAGAAAATAGCCGATCGACAGTACAAGCTCAAAACGCCTCGCAGCGCGAGGCGTTTTGAGCTTGTAGATCTGCAATTTTCGGCTAATGTTCCCCATCACACAAAGATTTGGCAGACCCACCTGTAGCAACACTGAGGACCCCTGGGGGGGGGGGGGGGGTTTGTTGAAGACCCCTGCATTATAGGCCTACTCTACAAACAATGTTATTGTCTTGACACCAACGACCCAACATGTCCCTTCCTGGTTCCTCATCTTCTTCTTTGTCTTCTCTCAACCTCTCCTATAGGGTCCTCCCGGTAACGCTGGACCCCCAGGACCCCCGGGACCCCCCGGCCCCGGCATCGACATGTCCGCCTTCGCCGGCCTGTCCCAGGTGGAGAAGTCTCCGGACCCCCTGCGCTACATGAGGGCGGACGAGGCGTCCAGCTCGCTGCGGCAGCACGACGTGGAGGTAGACTCCACGCTCAAGTCCATCAACAACCAGATCGAGAACCTGCGCAGCCCCGACGGCTCGCAGAAGAACCCCGCCCGAACCTGCAGAGACCTCAAGCTGTGCCACCCGGCGTGGAAGAGCGGTGAGTTTTAGCGGAGAGTTGTAGGAAAAATCGGGACACATTGGCTGCATAATACCGATGTCGTCAAAAATGTCAAACATAATTGCAGATTGATCAACTAAACTGATATGGGTCTGGCTCTAGAGGAGAGATAGATGGGGTTTGAAGGGAACAGAGCTAGAACGTGAACACATCCTGAATACTCTACTCTTGTCTGTTACAGGTGACTACTGGGTCGACCCCAACATTGGCAGCACAGCCGATGCCATCAAGGTCTTCTGCAACATGGAGACTGGCGAGACCTGCGTCTACCCCAGCATCAGCCAGGTGCCACGCAAGAACTGGTGGACTAGCAAGAGCAAGGAGCGCAAACACGTCTGGTTCGGAGAGACCATGAACGGAGGGTTCCACGTAGGTTTACATTAATGATACACCTCTCTGCTGTTCTGAAATAATCTATCCATTCACTGGGTGGATTTCTGCCATTTAAGAATCAATCGATCGATATGAACGAGACCATCTAGTATAACTGGTCTGAATATGACTTGGACTTTTAGTACACTGTTTCCCAAACAGTGGGTCAGAACCCATATGTGGGTTGTGGACACATTTTTATGTGTCACGGGTAAATACTTAATTTTTTTGTTTCCCACATCATCATTATTTTTTTTAAAAAGCATTAAAGAAAATTCTAAATGTTTCAAGAATTAAAAACAAATTCGATGATTTTTCAAAGGAATTTCATGAATAGATTAAAAAAATAATCAAAGAAATTCCATACATTAGAAAACAAAATAGCAGATCTGCAAGCTCGCAACGCGGCGTGTTGTACGCTTGTAGATCTGCTATTCTCATTAGTTTGGTTCCCTGGCAAAATGTCTAATTTCTCTTTTGGGTCTTGAGAGCTAAAAAGTGTTTTAGTGAGACTTCTAGTAATACTTTCTACAGCTAAAGAACCAAGACCACAACAACAGTGACAACAGTACACATGAAAACACAGTGTAACAACATGGTATCAATTGGTATCAATGTGTATGAACACGATGATGATGATTGATGATTAAACTCCTCCATCTTGGTTCTTCTCTTCGCCCCCTAACAGTTCAGCTATGCTCAGGAGGGCCCTGCGGCCGCCGCGGCCAGCATCCAGCTGACCTTCCTGAGGTTGCTGTCCACAGAGGCGTCCCAGAACATCACGTACCACTGTAAAAACAGCGTGGCCTACATGGAGCAGAGCACGGGCAACCTGAAGAAGGCCCTGCTCCTGCAGGGCGCCAACGACGTGAGCATCCGCGCCGAGGGCAACAGCCGCTTCACGTACGGCGTGCTGGAGGACGGCTGCAAGGTGAGGAGGAGGACTTTTCCGCCATTGGGCGCCATGGGAACATAACATATTCACTTAGCCTATAGGGATACTGTAAAACACACTACAGATACTGTTTCTTTAGCTTTGAGTATGTATGTGTGCCTTTGATTTCTTTTAAAGGTAGTGTCATTTTAAGTGAAATTGCTTTGTAATAATTATAAAATAACAAATCAGATGTTAATCTGGCGGCCATTTAGGTTTTTTAGTTTTTGATGATCAATTATGATTACATGTATAAACCATAACTATAAGAAAAAACGTCAAAACAATAAGCAATAATGACCAACAAACATTACATTTCTGCAATTTATCGGCAGCCATATTGGAAAATATGCCGCTGTATTGGAACCTAATGTAATTTTTTTACTTGGTAGAAATACCTTGAGAACATATTCTCTTATATCAAATATTTACAGCCCCGGCAAAGTGATATAGTCCAAAACGTTAGCCCAGTTGCAGCCATTTCGAAAACTGGTGGCCATCTTGAAATTTTTGAATTTTGCACGGCCAGAGGTTGATTATCAATTAGGGTCATATGAAGTGCATCTGTGCCAAATGTCATGCTTGCATCACCAACTGAACTATCATGTATTGAAAACAGCAATTTCCCGCCTGACTATTGCCTCTTTCTTGAATCTTGTGTGTAACCACGTTCCTCTTGCTCTCCATCCACAGAAACATACAGGCCAGTGGGGCAAGACCGTCTTTGAGTACAAAACCCAGAAGACGTCCCGTCTCCCTATAGTGGACGTTGCTCCCATGGACATTGGTGGTGCGGATCAGGAGTTCGGAGTGGATGTAGGAGCCGTCTGCTTCTTGTAAAAAAGAAAAAGTTGGAATATCCATCAAGTGGCCATCAACAAAACAAAGTAAAAAAATACAAAGTAAAAAAACTTTTCAACTATGAAACATTTAACACTCACTTCCACAATAAAGAAGACATGGAAATTATAAACAAAGAAAATTGATACTTTTTCTCTCAACACAAAGAAGTGCTGTTCCAAGTTTTTGTACTCCCTTGGATGTTCAGCACTGAAAGGGCACCGGCAATATTCCTTTTTTTGTAAACGACACAAGCAAGCATTCCCTGTCTGTCTGTCTGTCGACCGACCCCCCCGACGTTCCTGAGATCCAGTCATGTTTCCCCACCATGGCCACCGGGAATCCTTCAGAGCCAGGAGGAACCAGGAGAGGGACGGACCCGATCGAGCGAATACAAAGTGATGGAGACACAAGAAACATGACTCGATGTCACTTATTTATTGTCTTATTAAACCTTGAACGGGGGCGGGGTTGAGGTAGGACTGGGGCGGGGTTGTTTTTTTCTTTTCTTTTTTTGAAGACGAGGCCCCTCCCACTACAGAACCAAGCCACACCCTCTTCTCGTCTCAGTCCTACGCCATCTCCTGTCCCGCTATCTCGCTCCTCCTGTCCCAACAAAAAACAGGGCCTTTTGAATCCATGTAGAATCCAAAAAAACGAAGATATTTTCAGTAATTAAAAAACAGTTCCGCCCCAGACTTATCCATCACGTTACGGGAGCGTTTTTTTTTTACTGTGTATTATAAATCCTTGGTTCTATTGTTGTAAAAGTCTGTGTTTATAAACAACCAGATGGGGTTTTATATATATATATATATTTCCACATTCTGTGTACATACATGTGTCTGTATGCGCACCAACACTTTCTACAAAGTGAGGTTTCATTTGGGATGTATGTTTCATTTGTCATGTACCCCGTACCCCCTCTTGACTGCCCCCATCAGATGTTGTTTTACCCAGTTTATTATCAAAAGAAAAAACCTTTCTTGACAAATTTAAGGGAAGAATTTGTTTTGCTTTTATTGTAGTCATCCTGATTGTTTAAAAGCTACCTCACGCTGAAAAAACAAAGTGAAAATGTTCGAACCTTTAAGAAAAAAGCTGACCATCCGGGGCTGAGCAGGCCATCTTTAACATGGGGTTTTGCTCTAATCTTCACAAGGTGCTATGACTTCTAGAATCCATTGTTCCCCCCACCCCCCTCCCCGATTCCCACTAACCTCACACACCACACACACCCCCCACCCTGGAGGGACGGTGCAACAGGGCCACATTAGGGGGAGAAAAGGGGCTTTAAAGCGTGTCCTCCTCGGAAGTCTTTTTGCCCCCCAAACCTTGAACCATGGGACTCCAATAAGGAAAGCCACTCAAAAAAAACCTAAACAATCAGGGTGGGTTGTCTCTGTGTGTGTGAGGGTGTGTATATTTTTTATTTTTGTTTTTTATTATTAATTTTATTATGATCACAATCTTTTTTTTTGTTTTGTTTTTGTTTTTGTTTTGTTTATTTTGTTACACTTTTAATTGATGTAAATTGGAAATAAAAGGAAAAAACCAAGTAACAAATGAAGCTGTTTTTTTTTTTTTTTAATTGAGCTTTTGAATAAAAACAGAACTGGCGTGGGGAGGATGCGTTTGTTTTTTTTATTCCTTTCAACCGAACCCTTCATGTGTAGTTCAATTATTTTTCTTTTTTTCTTTTTGTGATAGCTGTCTTTTTCGAGAGAGGTCAGTTCATCTTGTACGTGAGTGCACGTTGTGTGCGTGAGTGTGCGTGAGTGTGTGTGTCTGTGTGCGTGCCTGTGTGTGCGTGTGCGTGCGTGTGCGTGTGCGTGTGAGTGTGTGTGTGTGTGTGCATGTTTTGAGAGACTGTGCAATGCCAGTGTGTATTTTCATGAGACTCAACAACAGAATTGGAAGTACTGTACTGGAGCGGTTTCAGGGTGGGGGTGTGCTTTGGCCCCTGTTTGTTTGAACTATAGGCATAAATAAAGGAAAGAAAATGATAACGGCGAGTGGAATTGTGAAGTATTTTGTACTGTAATGATTCAGTAAATAAACGGCCCAACATCAGTATTACACAGGCTACTACAGTTGTTTCCATGACCATAATATTGAAGTTAACTTGAGTTTTGATTACAACCAATGTGTGTAAAGACAGGCCGTTCTGTTGCTTTGAAGTAATATACTGTAGGCTACATGTATGAATGCACCAGTAATAAAAGAGAACCAGCCATTTACAATAATATAATTGATTGATTGATTGATTGAATACTTTATTAGTCATAAATGTACAGTAAGGCATTAAAGCTAAAAGGATAACAAAAAAAGTCCTGGGTACTAGTTTCCATTGTGATCCTATGTATTCAATTCATCAACATAGCGTACAAAATTAACACAATAATACATGTCATCAACAAATACAAACACTATGGGTGGGCACTAAAGGGATGAGAAAATTGTGGTCTCCTGATAGGTGTAAACCCGTGTTACACATCCTCTAATGCAGTGGTTCTCAAACTCTTCCATGTCAAGGACCACCAAAATGATATGTATTTGGCCGCGGACCCCCATCTCAAAATATTATGTTCCAGGGGCCCCCCAGAAGCAAAGATTTGAGTTACAAATGTTTGCTTTAAAATAGCGAACATAAACAAGTTTTCGCGATTTTCAAAAATAGCAGACCTACAAGCTCATAGCGCGGTGCACTATTAGCTTATATATCTGCTATTTTTGAATAGCCAAAGTATAAAATGTTAAAGTGGTTAAAATTATGATGCTCATGACCCCACTTTGAGAACCAATGCATTAATGGATGGTGTCAGGTCATTCCACATTTTGGTGGCACAATAGTAGAACTTTCCTATGTTTGTTCTAAATTTGGGTTTTACCAGATCATGGATCCGCTCCCTCTAGAGTTGTGGCTGTGGGTGTCACTCACTTTGGAGAAGTAGTTAGTAGTAGTAGTAGTAGTAGTAGTAGTATCAGGCAGCCATATTGGGGCCTCTTCCTTACTAAATTGGGCCTCTTCCTTCACAGGTATTAACAATGATAGGCCTACTAATTAAGGCTCTGTTCCATTTAGTGTGGCACAGTGGTTCTCAAACCTTTTTAATTTCAAGGACCCCATAACTCTGAGAGTGTAAGAAATAATGGAACCAAATGGGTCCATTTGCCACCCTCAAGGAACCATGAGGGTCCCTGGACCACACTTTGAGACCCACTGGTGTAGCAGAGTGTTTCCAGTGAGCCAACATGCAATAATAGCAGCACCCTGACTCTGTTTCACCAGAATGGAACAGAGCCTTCATTAGTATCATTGGAAAGATCTGTGAAGGTAGTAAGGAAGAGGCCCAATTTATTTCCAATATGGCTGCTGTGCATAGAGCTGAGTGCAATGTCTCATTGACTATCTAGAATAATAGGCTTTTCATTGCTTTGATTAGGGTTGAATGGATAACTGACTCCATCTGCACTTCTGCAATAATACAGAATGAACGCAGCATAGTAAATAGATAACTGACATAAGAGTCGGTTCAGTATTATTTCACAAAACAAATTGGATCTCAGATCAAATTTCACGAATCCATCAGGGATCTGGTCCGTCATATATATATATATATATATATATATATATATATATATATATATATATATATATTTGGAACCAATCAGGTCTTTGAATTAACTTTGTGAAGAGCTCTGCCATCACTCTGGCAATAACATGGATAGTGCAGCCGTTCTTATCTGCATTACATTTCTTTCTCTGCAATGACTCCACAGTCCACACACATTCAAGTGCTGCTTCTCCACTTTCCAACTCATGGAGGCAAGTTGGCTTTTTCATATTCATATTCTCAGAGAGAATTCATGTAAAATAAAATGATGTGTTTCATGGAGGTTTGCTATTGAAAATGTTGTCCTTATACAAATTATGAGGATTGGGAACAATACAGCATTTACAGTTACAAAATAAACCACTTTTCGAACAATAAAAGAAAAGGAACCCCCCCCCCAAGCATGAGCTCAGTTCGGGCTCTCCCCAGGCTGGCAGAGGGAGAGTAGCGCCCAGGATTACAAAAATTGTGAGAAAAAATGTATTTAAAAAAAATTGTTCTCCACCAGGACCACCACACATTTGTAGCCGACTCCTCGTCATTCCTCACTGATGCAGCCCACGATGGAGGAGTCATCTGAGAACGTCTGGTGGTGGCATTGTGTTCTAGAGTTGAAACTGAAGTCATAAGTAGTTGTAGATGGTGAACAAGAAAGTTGACTCCGTTCCCCATGTGGATCCTGAGTAACCTGACTTCGCCAAATGGAAGAAGCTTGCGACACACATTTTGTTTCACAGCCTACTTCGAAACTCAATACCGCCCTCATCTGGCTGAGTCAGGTTAGATCCTGAGATCCACACCAACAATATGTAGGATGATGAATGCAATGAATGAAGACGAATAGTCAAATCTTCTAATCCTACTTTTAACATGTTGTAATATCTATAGTTTCAATAAATATATCAAATGAAACAAAGTTCTATACAGATCTGCTCTGACCTAGCCTGGTAAACCCTCCCTCCGGAAATCTCATTTCTATTTGATTCCAGAAATGAGATTTCCGGAGGGAGGGTTTACCAGGCTAGCTCTGACCCTCTCTCTGTTGAATTTGATCACACTGTCTCCATTTGGAGTGTGTATCCAGTGGTGTAAGTACATTTACTTTGATTTTATTTTTTTTACTTTACTTGAATATTTCCAATGATCAGTACTTTTACTTCTACTCCACTACATCTCAGAGGCAAATATTGTACTTTTACTCCACTACAATTATTTCAAAGTAGTACTAGTTACAGTAAACATACATTAACCACTTCAGCCCTATATTTACATTTCGGCCATTTGAAAATAGCAGATCTACAAGCTCACAATGCGTCACGACGCATTGTGTGCTTGTAGATATAGGCCTACATCTGAAAAGTATGAAATGGGACATTCTGCAGTAAATGTTTAATTCCGGACTTTTACTTGTGACAAAGTATTTCTACATTGCGGTATTCATACTTTAACGTAAGTAACTTAAGTAACTTAAATGAATATTTTTTCCACCACTGGGTGTAACCCACCTGTTTAATGGTAACAAGCCTTTGATAAGATATTATATAATATTATAATGAGGATTAGTGAGGACCAATTATATGAAGATAAGATATAATATAATATTATAAGTGAGGACCAATTATATGAAGATAAAATATAATATAATATTATAATGAGCATTCGTGAGGAGCAATTATAATATGAAGATATAAATGAAAATGGGTGAAGTCGTCCTTTAAGTAGTGAAAATAGCAGATCTACGAGCTTGTAGATCTGCTATTTTCACTAGTGTGGCTGCTGGGGGAAACTTCACATTTGGGAACCACTGTTGTAGTTTATTTAAAAGTCATAAAGTCATTTTCCAGAAGAAAGGAGGTGACATCCACTGCCGTGTTCAGACCAGTGTTGCCAGATGGTCCGAGCTTGTAGATCTTTTCTCCATACCGTGTTCAGACCGGTGTTGCCAGATGGTCTGAGCTTGTAGATCAGCTACTTTTGATGCTTTCGAATTTGTATGTTGAAAAGAACAGTTTTGGACATATGAGGTTTTTACACCTGACAGACAAAGTGAAAGTTGCTGTCAGATTATAACTTGAGTCAAAGTAATGGAGTAGTTGCATTTGAAAAATACTTAAGTATCCAAAAGTTACAACAAAGTACATTATATTTTTTGATACATGTTCAAAAGTTCTCAAGAATAGAGGAAATAGTAGACACTGTGAGCTTGTAGATCTGCTTTTTTTTTGGAACAGGGCTTTTAATGGTTCATAATGTACTTTTTCCCTTCCTAGTAATAGTGGATTGAAAGTCATGATTACCCAAAAATACTCTAGTACAGTACTCAAATAAATGTACTTTGATACTTTGTTCCCCAATAAAGATATTACAGATGCAACCTAATGACTTCAAACTCATGAGTCAATATTTTTATTTCAATAAAGATGATAAATCTTATGAATCAGCATTTTTATTTAACCACATTATAACTCGTCGATATTTCCCCCAAAAACAATGTCCATCAATTTTCACAATATTCTTTTCATAATATTTCAAGACATCTCAAAATCCTTCAGTAGGCCAATCTACAAGCTTACAACGCCGCACGATGCGATGCGTTGTGAGCTTGTAGATCTGCTATTTGTCATAATGATAAAGTATATGGCTGATATGACAAGATGACATCCCATAATTATGATAAACTGTTATAAAAATGAATAAAAACATACATAGACACGTGAATAATTATCAGATAATGATTGAAGATAGACAGTAGGCCTACTCATCATAAGTTTAGAGAGAGAAAGAGAGAGAGACAGAGAGACAGAAAGAGAGAGAGAGAGAGAGGTTCCGCTATGACATCACTGTGAAGAACCAGTTTAGGTTCTACTTGGGACCTTTATTTGTCTGTGTTTAGCTGCTCTCTAACTACCAGTCATAAAATGGGGTTGTGTCATAAAAAAGATTGAGAACCCCTTCTCTATGTCATCACATCAATGAAGTGTTCAATGTCATGCAGCTGCGTCTGATTAAATCACGTTGGTTTGTACTTGACTGACAGCCACCATGAAGGCATTTTATGGCAGCAGAAGAACCCAAACCAAATTGTATTTGTATCTATGAGGGATTGCTGATACTATGTTTCATTTGTATGATTAAACTTGAATTAAACAGCACTTTTACACTGCACTGTCAATTTCACACTCAATTATGACACTTTTTCAGTATAGGCATTGTACAGTGGGGGGGGCAAACTTGAGCTCTGCTTGGAGCCACAAACTTGTGAAATCCGCCCCTGCGCGCACACACACACACACACACACACACACACACACACACACACACACACACACACACACGGAGAGGTGTCTCTACTTCTCTGTCATATGTCACAAACACCGAGACACACACACACACACACACACACACACACACACACACACACACACACACACACACACACACACACACACACACACACACACAGGGTGAACCCGGCTTCCATTTAAATGAATGGTAGCCTGTAGCTTTGTAACTGCCAGTGTGAACACAGCATTCAAAGACCCCACCCCAAAGACCCCACCCCCATAACAGCCCGTTCACCCTGTTGTCACCATCAGGGAAGACATGCAGGATCCTCAGGTACGACCAGACTGAGGATTAGTTTCTTACCCCAGGCCATGACTGCTAAATAAGCAATAGTGATTCACCTGCATTACCTTTTGGTGTATTGAGTACCTTGTGTAGGCTGTACTGCTCTCGAGTTTATCTTGTTTTTTATCTAAAAAGGGAATTTCTTGCTGTCTATTTATGCTATATATGTGTGTGTTATGGCATAAAACTATAACACTCGTCGGGATGGATTTTTGGGTTGCAGAAAAAAAATCCAAAATCCATTAAAAATAAAACCCATACATGTAAAAAGAAAAATAAACTCCTACACTGTCTCTCTCTCTCACCTCAATAAATACCGTAGCCTGTAAAACAGAATGTAAAAAGTGTGTCACACACACACACAACCAGGAAGAACCACCCATGTCATGTGACCTCTGAAGAATGAGGAAATGAAGTCAAACTAAAAGACAACTCGGTCGGTGTGTCACAGTCACACTAAGCTGAAGAATGGCACAGGCAGAGAAACAGAAAGTTCTGTTGGATGAGGAAAAGTTCTCCTGTTCTATCTGTCTGGATACACTGAGGTTTCCGGTGACTGTTCCCTGTGGACACAACTACTGCAGTAGGTGTATTGAGGGATACTGGGATCAGAATGAGCAAATGCCGAAAGTCAAATGTCCACAGTGCAGCCAGACGTTCGACCCAAGACCTGAACTGAAGAAAAACCTCATGTTGGGTGAGGTGGTGGCTATACTCAAGAAGACAGCACTCGAAGGTATTATTCCTGAGCACTGCTATGCTGGACCTGGAGATGTGGGCTGTGATTCCTGCAGTGGTAGAAAACAGAAAGCTGTGGAGACTTGTCTTCAGTGTCTGGTCTCGTACTGTGCCACTCACGTCCAGCCTCACTATCACTCGCCTGCCTTTAAGAAACACAAGCGGGTCAAAGCCTCCAGCAAGCTTCAGGAGAACATCTGCGTCCAGGAGAGAATCCAGGAGAGAGAGGAAGAAGTGAAGGTGCTTCAGCGGGAGGTGGAGACCATCAATAAATCTGCCGATAAAGCAGCGAGGAACAGTGACACCATCTTTACTGAGCTCATCTCTTCCATTGAGAAAAGACGATCTAAGGTGAGGGAGCAGATCAGAGACCAGCAGAAACATGAAGTGAGTCGTGCTGAAGAGCAGGGGAAGCGTGTGGGGCTGGCGGTCACTGCACTGAGGAGGAGACAGCTGGAGCAGCTCTCACACACAGAGAACAGTTACAACAACCTCTCAAGGATCAGTGAATCTACGTACCGAGTCAGCATTCATGACCGTCCTCTGAGACACTTTGACGGTGTGACTGTGGCCGTGTCAAAGATGAGGGGCAAACTAGAGGCCATTCTTAAAGAGGAAGGGACGAACGTCTCAAAGACGGTGAAGAGAGTGGATGTTTTACTGTCAACACCAGAGCCCAAGACTAGAGCTGAGTTCTTAAAATATGCAATCAATGTCACAATGGATCCAAACACAGCACATCAATACCTGTCTCTGTCTGAAGGGAACCTAAAAGTATTGATGACTAACGTAGTACAATCACATCCTCAACACCCAGATAGATTTGTCGAATGCTGGCAGGTCCTGGGTACAGAGCCTCTGACTGGACGCCATTACTGGGAGGCAGAGTGGGGCGGAGACTACGTCGACGTTGCAGTCGCGTACCCAGACATCCCCAGGTCAGGAGACACTGAGCGTAGATTTGGATTGAATGCTAAAACTTGGTGTTTGCAGTGTTGGCAGGTAGGTTGTTATTTCAGACACAGAGAGATTGGTTCTGACATCCCCATCAACGTGAGGTCCAGAGTAGGAGTGTACCTGGATCACAGTGCTGGCATTCTGTCCTTCTACAGCGTCTCTGACAGCATGGTTCTCCTCAAAAGAATCGAGACCACATTCACGCGGCCCCTCCTCCCCGGATTTTGGGTTTGTGACGGAGCCACCATGGAGATGTGTCATGACATCAAGTAAATCCAGTGGGAAGTAACTAAGTACATGTACTCAAGTACAGTACTTAAGTAATATTTGGAGGTATATATATTTTTTTTTACTTGAGTATTTCCATTTGTTTTACACTTTTACTTAGTTAGACTACTAGGACTTTTATTGTGCATACAAAGCCCGCTTGTAGATCGGTTATTTTTTGTCGGGGAAAATTGACACATTTTTAAATATCTCAGATTGTGTGAGTACATTTCTGTACTTTTGCTTGTACATTTTGATGCCAATACTTTGGTACTTTTACTCAAGTAAATTTGTGATTACAGAGCTTTTAGTTGTACCAGAGTATTTCTCCATTGTGGTATTGCTACTGTACTTTCACTTAAGTAACAAACCTTAGTTCTTCTTCCATCACCGAGTAAATCAGACTTTGGTTCGTCTCTCATGACTCCATAATCATTTCTTCATCGTCTTGTTGTTTATTTCTCTCAAGGTCAACATTCTCATAAATGTATAAACTGTTCTGTTGATGTAAATGAAACTACCAAATGATTTAGTTGACCTCTGAAATCAGTAGTGTTGTTGCTAAGCTTGGAAAAGAAGAAAAAACTAACACACGATTCTTGTTTATTTTGTCTGTTGAGAAGATATTGCATAATTATGTAATTCTGTTTTGCTATTTTGTTCTGTTCTTGTATTCATATGATTGATTTGATGGAGGAATTGTGGCTTTCTGGGGTTGGGTTTTATTTTTTATTTTTTTTATCTTTGGTATACCATTTTGTCTAGCCTGGAAACCAGACAAATTGTCTTTCTATGAAGCAATCATCTTTTTGTGGGTTTGATATTCCATGCAAAAAAACATTCAATGATATTGATTTACTGTAGTTTAAATTCCAAGATTATAATATAACATGTTATAACATATTATTATATAACATGTAATGTAATACATAGTAACCAACATGATAATACTATTATTTCAATAAATGGTTGTGTATTACTACACGTGTATTGTGTTTGTGTTATTATTTTATGAGTGTACTTTAAGCTGCTGTCATGTGTTCTTTATTGCTGTCACTGTAAAGTGGACCGGGACTTCCAGCTTAAAGGAGAATTTTGGACTAAGGTTTTCTTACATTTTCTATGATGTTATGATATCTTAGGATGAATGGTACAGTAGAAAAATGTCATAACTCCATCCCGGGTCCGCCACAGCTTAAAACGTGCGCGGATAGGCCTTGCGTTAGATCGCATATTTTAATAGCTTTTCTTTTTTTTCTTTTTTTTTTAGATCTGACGTTCATAGTTACAGAACACTGTCCAAAAAAAAAAAAAACAGAAGTCTCGCTAGACGAGATTTCAATCTCGAGATTTCAATCTCGTCTAGAGAGACTTAGGACGTTAGATCCACCCAAAAAAATATATATATGTGATCTAACGCAAGGCCTATCCGCGCACGTTTTAAGCTGTGGCGGACCCGGGATGGAGTTATGAAATTTTTCTACTGTACCATTCATCCTAAGATATCATAACATCATAGAAAAGGTAAGAAAACCTTAGTCCAAAATTCTCCTTTTCAATGTCATGCAGCCACGCCCTCGCCTCAGGTCCCACATCACAGAGGCCGGCCTCTGAAGATGGTCTGTACAGGGGACAGGTGGTGATGATTAGGTGTTGTGAAGGTGGTCTGTACCAGTGGTGTAAAGTAACTAACTACATTTAGTCAAGTACTGTACATAAGTACGATTTTGAGTTTCTTAAATGTTTTCTTTACTTGAGTATTTCCAATTTTCTGTACTTTTACTTCTACTCCACTACATCTCAGAGACAAATATTGCACTTTTACTCCACGACAATTATTTGAAAACTATAGTTATTTGCTACTTTGTAGATTTTGATTATTATTATTACAAAACATACATTAACCATTCCATACATATACATTTTGGCCATTTGAAAATAGCCGATCTACAAGCTCACACTGCGTCGCGATGCGACGCAGTGTGAGCTTGTAGATCTGCTTTTTTCAAAAGATTTGTATACATTGAAATGGGACATTCTGCATAGTGAGTACTTTCTACTTTTGATACTTTAAGTACATCTTGATACCAATATTTTTGTACTTTTACTCAAGTAAATTTTGAATTCCGGACTTTTACTTGTAACAGAGTATTTCTATATTGCAGTATTGATACTTTTACTTAAGTAAAACATGTGAGATGAACAAACCAAACTGATCTGCAGTTCTTTGATATTCTGTTGTAACATCTCCTGGTGCAGGGTTAACTCAGCTTAACGGTGCTCAGGGAACACACAGCAAAATACAGCTGTGTCTGAGGGCCTTGACCTACAACTTTGAGTTTTTGTTTAAAGACACATGGATTAGGGATGTGCGCAGCAACTAATTCCACTGATGTTTGAACAAATGTTTTTGTAACAGATTAGTTCAGAAATTAAGGAAACAAAGCCACATTTTGATCTGTAAGACTAAACCTTATTGGTCAAAAAGATTGTCATGATATGAAATGATTACGTTACAAAATGAGTAGGTTTTATTCACAAAATGTGAATTCAGAAATAATTTGGACAGATTGCTGTTGCAATAAGAGAATGGTAGATATACTCAGAATGTCCGCTTTCTCTGGCCAAGATGGCACAATGGCTTGCTATTTGCCTTCTTAAAAGCAAATTCTTCCTCCCATGTTTGTGGAAAAGTCCTTCACTCATTAATGTTAATGATTGTGTTTGTCTTGATTCAATGATTTGTCCTCAACGATAGGTGATGATTACTATGAAGGTTGGATAAAAGGTTGGATTCCTACCTGTCAGATGTTGGATGTCGGCCAGTACAGTCTGAACTAGTAAACTTCCTGTTGGGTTAACGTAGCATCATAATAATTTTAATCTCTTTCTGTATATTTACAATTCTGTATATGTTGGCTATAAACAGCAGATCTACAAGCTCAGAGTCAGAAGGCACCCACTCCAGTGACACTCCAGTGTGCACACACACACACACACACACACACACACACACACACACACACACACACACACACACACACACACACACACACACACACACACACACACACACACACACACACACACACACACACACACACACACACAAAGGCTCCCAGGGTGGGTCAGGGAGGGGGAGAGGTGTCTCTCTCTAGTTTTAGTCATTCCTGAAGTTGCATATGTTGCAGAGACAGACAGACAGACAGACAGACAGACAGACAGACAGACAGACAGACAGACAGACAGACAGACAGACAGACAGACAGACAGACAGACAGACAGACAGACAGACAGACAGACAGACAGACAGACAGACAGACAGACACGGAGACATACAGACAGACAGACAGACAGACAGACAGACAGACAGACAGACAGACAGACAGACAGACAGACAGACAGACAGAGAGACAGACAGACAGACAGACAGACAGACAGACAGACAGACAGACAGACAGACAGACAGACAGACAGACAGACAGACAGACAGACAGACAGACAGACAGACAGACAGACAGACAGACAGACACACACACACACACACACACACACACACACACACACACACACACACACACACACACACACACACACACACACACACACACACACACACACACACACACACACACACACACAAACGCACGCAGGCACGCACGCACGCACGCACGCACACACACACACACACACACACACACACACACACACACACACACACACACACACACACACACACACACACACACACACACACACACACACACAAACGCACGCAGGCACGCACGCACGCACGCACGCACACACACACACACACACACACACACACACACACACACACACACACACACACACACACACACACACACACAGAGTGAGGTCAGCAGTAGATGACCAAAGGGAACGGGTTGGAGCATAGCTATCCAGGCAATCTGAAAGGTATGAAGGTGCTAAACAATGAAGTAAAGTGAAAACTTAGTTACTAGTTACTAGATTGAAGATTAGATTAGATTTGAATTATTATTACAAAACATACAGTATCACTTCAGCCTTATACACTTTGGCTATTTGAAAATAGCAGATCTACAAGCTCACAGTTATTTTCTTTCTTTCTTTCTATATTTCTTTCTTTCTTTTTATTTAAGTATTAAAAAGGTCTTAAAAGTCCTTAAATTGTCACTTCGCTGTCATCTGGGGACCCCCCCCCCCCCCCCACCATCATAATAAATAAATAAATAAAATAAATCCCCTCGGGGTCCCGACCCACAGGTTGAGAACCACTGACACTGAACCATCTTTGATGTCAACGGGACTACAGGGCTAACACTCACTTAAAGGATAATGTCACCCATTTTCAACGTATCTTCATGTAATTGGTCCTCACTAATGTTCATTATGATATCATATAATATATTATCTTCATAATTGGTCCTCACTACTCACTAATGCTCATTATAATATTATATAATACACCCCCCCCCCTAACAACTGATGGCAGTGTCACACTCAAAAGTATGAACAATAATAAAAGCAATCACATCTCAAGCAAGCTGACAAGTACAGACCAAGAACACTAGAGGGCAGCATACCACTGTGCTGACACACTCACTTCAGCCAAGTGGATCCATCAGTGGTGGAAGAAGTACTCAGATATTTCACTTAAGTAAAAGTAGCAATATAAAAATACTCTGTTAGGGCTTGTGGTTGTGCGCGGCCACAGTTTTTTGCAGCCAGCGGATTCAAAAAAACGGGAGTGTCGCGCCTGTCACTCACTTTCAGGAGCCTCTCCGTAGCCCGCACCGCCTGTGCCTGCCATAGATATAGAAACCTAGATACCTCATTGGCCTCTGCAGTTCATTGTAACGACTGGTCTCTCAATACAAGGCTCTTCTGGGGGGCTGTTTGACTACTGACCAATCACATCACGTTAACTACTGGCCAATCACAGCGCGTCTAACTGACTTATTGCTGCGCGGCTGCCTCTTAAGAAAAGACCCACCCCACCTGCCTCTGATTGGCCTACCGAACGCCCCCTTCTGTGACGCACACGGAAGTTTCCAGCATGCCCCCATAGAGTTAAAAATAATAGAGAGGGCACCGGATATCGCCTCCCATCCACTTGCATTGAGTTGCTCACCCAGCGCATGGGCTCAATTGAACCCTTCTTCCGGGTTGGAAACGTATTGGAAAATGTGATGGGCGCGGCCTATTTGGGTCCTCAGTGACGTCACTGGAGCACCATGGGCTCGTACATATACATTGGCCACACCTGCAATACCTCAAATGGCCAGCATGTCCATTTGGCTTCAATGAAACCACTGGGTTCTGGGGGCTTGGCATGCCCCCCAGAAGCATGCGAACAGTCTTTTTACCCCCGGTCTCAGTAGCCCCCTGGGCGGTGCTTCTTTCGCTCTACATTAGAAGAGTTGGGAACGTTGGGGGATTGTCACATTTTAATACAGCCCAAATACCTAATCTCAGCACCGGCCTCAGTGGTGCACCTCGCTAATCATTAGACTCTCAATCCACTAGCATTGAGAGTCAGAGTTCTACTCCCGTTTGGGACAATATTTTTTCAAACAACCGCGGACTACTTTTTTTCGCCGATAAAGTATAGTTTTGGACCAGACCATGACGGAGGCACGCCGACTCAGCAGACCTTGAGGCCGAGGAGTCGCGCCCGAGCGCCTCCAGGCGCGAGTGCCCGCGACGACCGGCCGATGGGTTGCTAGTCGACTAAGCGCCGTCCGAGTTATGTACCGATAGGCACAGAATAGTAAATGATGTTGTGGGGACTGCGTTTTCCCTAACTCGTTTCACTCAACTTGCCTGTCTCTCCCCGCACCCGCCCCGCCCCCCGCTACTGAGACCGGGGTTAAAAAGGCAGGTCGCCAGAAGCATAGAGGAAGCGGAAGTGCGTCCGAGATGCCGACGCTTCAGAGCCAGAGGAGGCGTCTACCTTTATATGTCTATGGTGCCTGCTGCCTTGAGCACCATGTTGCTTCCTGAGTCTTGAGACGGTCCGCCTTCGACTCACCCGATTGGACAGAGGGAGAAAATCAGCGCCTGCCTCCAGCAGTTTTATGCTTAGTCGCGGAGAGCAGATAAACGCAAGGTCTGCGCGACTAGCGGAAAAATCTGCTCTTGCGTGAATCAACGCATTTGCATTGACAATGCATTGGCAGATTCTGCAAACAGCGGCCAGCCAACTCTTGGTGGGAGCGCGCCCTTACAAGTAAAATGTTACTTGAGTAAAAGTACAAAAGTATAGGCATCAAAATATACATAAAGTACCAAAAGTAAAATTACAAAAATGTTTGAAAATAGCTATCTATTTTCAAATAGCCTAGCTATAAAATAGGGCTAAAGTGGTAAATGTATGTTTTATAATATAATAATTTATATCTGCAAAGTAACTGGTTACTAAAGTTTTCAAATAATTGTAGTGGAGTAAAAGTACAATATTTATTTGCCGAAATTTTCGGGTTTTCCACGGGTTTGATACTCTTTTTGGGGGGGGGGGGTTGTGACTTTAATTCGGTTACTTTGGTTAATTAATTCAGTACAAAACATTTACTCCATAAAGTGTACAGTAGATCCGACTCCCAACTACTGCGCAACAGTGCGCGTCTTAATCATAGTGGCAAACACAAAGGGAATAGAAAAGAAAGACCACACAACATATTGCTGCTCCACCAGACCACGTTTACTTTACCAAATAAAACAATACAAATACAATGTATGGACTCTGCCATTATACTGTAGCCTACCATATACAATACAGCGACTCAAAACAGTTACAGACCACCACCATCTGTCACACATACAGTATATAGGTATTAATATACATACATACAGTAGTTTATCATACACATCAGCGCACAACTAAGCACAGCCTAATGACCAAATGATTACGCACAGCGCGCAACCGCGCGCATACAGTATACATATTTTTTTTTTCTCTCGTCATACCAGTAACCTGAAAGCTGATTGTATGACATTCTGTATAGTAGTGTGTATATCTGCCTGCCTCTTATATTTCATCATGATTTGTGTGCATGGGGTTCTCATCTTAAACAAGCGTAATGCTTAATGAGGGTTTCCAGTTTAGTAGACCTTGTATTGTGAATTTGTACTTCCATGTACTGTTATGTACTGTCATGTACTATTCTCATGTCTTTCTAAATAAACTACATCAATCAATCAATCAAACATATCCTCTGTAATAATGCTGACTTGTCTTCTTACCTTGTAGAAGTAAACGCCTTTTTTTGCGTCCATCATATATGTCCACGATCTTCTCAGGTGACAGCTTTTCTGTTACGTCATCCTCAAAGTTCAGAATAGCAATCAGGAAAACCTTGTATCTCCCATTGTTGACCGCAGCCAATTTCGAATGTTCCTCATGGCAGAGAAACTCCTCTCTGTATAGTGGCAGATCCAATGGGCAGAGTCAGTGCCAACTGTTACAGTTGAACTGTAGCATCTTGTACAGATTCGGATAGCTGTCCTTTGTAACAGTCTTTTTAAGATGATCAAGTGAAACAGGAGTGTGAGTGTCACAAGAGGCTTTGACAAGATCCATCTCTGCTCCAACAAGGACAGGGTGAATTTTCAGTGGCTGTGCGTATTTTTCCAAGTTTATTTGCTGAGTTTAAATGAATGATCAATTACGCTGGCTACAGGTAACAGTGACACATGAACAGTCATCATGATTTGTGTGCATGGGGTTCTCATCTTAAACAAGCTCAGTGCTTAATGAGATTTCCAGTTTAGTAGACCTTGTATTGTGAATTTCTACTTCCATGTACTGTTATGTACTGTTCTCACGTCTTACTAAATAAAGTACATCAATCAATCAATCAGGTATGGAACCAGGAAGAGCCTAGGGTCACAGTCACAGCAAGGTACCTGCTGGCTGCTGTAAGACCCATGGCCACTTCCGTCTCAAGTCATTACGAAAATCATGTCACAAGAGTCATGACTACTCTAAAATGTATTTATTACAAAACAAAACATTATAGAATTCATATTTATGTCTCACTTTTTTTTTTTTAATAAAAATAATAATAATTATATATATATATATTTTTAATATTGGAAAAAGAAAAGAAAAAACGTCCCCGGCCGCCAGGGGGGTGCAATGCCCCCCACATAAAATCCGCCTATGAGCGCAAGCGAGTCCCTCACACGATTAAACGTTTATAAAGTAAATAGCCGACTCTCACGTGTAATGAAGAGAATAAGAATTTTGTTTACAGTTTAACCTCACGACCAAAGGCTAATAAAACTTGGAATTGATATTATAGTTACATCCCCGTCTAGGGGAAAAAGAGATTAGGTGGGCGTGAAACCCGTTTTTATTTAGAACTTAATATATACATGAACTTAAATAGACTTTAATGCGTGTGTGCGGGCAGGGTTGATGGCCTCCATAAGATGAATTTGAGGGCGGAACACACACGTGTTGCATGATGAACTACATGTAAAAACGTCAGAGGCTTGAAATCCGTTTCAATATGCAAATAATTCGACCTGTATTGTTAGAAGGGTGCATTCCAGATAATGTAAGGAGTGATGCATACATAGGTAAGTGCAGAAACCGGTTTATGATTTCATGGTACAGAAAGTACATGACACGAACATGCGTGCAAAATGCACAAGCAACGGCCACGTGAATGGCAATGACAGCACGTTAAGTAACATTTCTTTAATAAGACTTTCAGAGGTTCTCTCTCTCTCTCTCTCTCTCTCTCTCTCTCCTCTCTCTCTCTCTCTCTCTCTCTCTCTCTCTCTCTCTCTCTCTCTCTCTCTCTCTCTCTCTCTCTCTCTCTCTCTATTCCAGGAGATAATAAAACACCTTTCTATCTACTCAGATAATGCCCAATACAAATTCATTAATATTAATATATAGTTTTGTTTTAAATGTTCTAGCCTTGACGACCATGCAGTCTTATGCAAACGTTAAAATGGGATACTTCCTGATTCTTTGAAGATGCATAAAGAAATAGTTCAATTCCTCCTAATGTTAGCTAGAAAATCAATAATGACAAAGTGGGTTGGAGATGAATCTCCGTCTATTCAGCTGTGGAAATCTTTGATATCCGATGCTGCCACTCTAGAGAAATTGAAATACCGTATAAATGAGAAAGCGCACCTGTTCTCTAGAATCTGGGAGAAACCACTGAATTTGTTGGGCATAAAATTTAGGGTGGTATGAAGACAACTGATTGTCATTTTCAGTGTCATGTTTATGTTTATGTTTAAGTTTAATTTCTGTCTCCTGCTCTAAAACGATTAACATTGGGGAATGATGTATGACACTTACTATCTGCAATTTGAGTTCTACATGGAACTATATACGTATGTACTGTTTAGGATGGAGTACTACGTGGAACTATACTGTATATCAATGCCTTCAGTTGCAATGGCAGACAGGGTATTTCTCCTAAGCTCACCAAGCTCAAATCAAGAATCTCAGCCTAGGTAGGGTCAAGTCAGATAGGTAAGCATCAAGGCTGAAACTTTGGCCCAATAGAACAGAATGCTGGTCCACTAAACATTATAGTCGACTAAATCAACTGTAGATTTAGTCGACTATAATCTTATGATATTTAGCTCGGATATATTTATATTTAGCTCGGAATCCCCATTCCTGATGTCAGGATGTTTTTCTGTAAAATTGCTTGTAAATATTGGTAGTTGCGGGTTGCGTTTTTTGGGCTTGTTTCTAAAGTGTAGTTGCTGATTTTACTCTTGTTTCCTAATGTTGTTTAAACCGGTGGTTCATAAACATTTTCATGCCAAGGACCCCCAAATTAACATGTATTTGTCCACAGATCTCCCCATCTAAAAACTATTTTTGACCCCTGTACCAGATTTGTGTTTTGTTACATTTGTAAAAATGTTTCGAAAAAGAAGGTCCTGGGTTCGATTCCCGCCTGGGACGCTGTAGGCGCTGGGGGCATGTCCTCCCCTCCACGTCATCAGTGCCCTTAACCTAGGTGGTGTTGGCAAAAGGGCCTTTCTGTGTGGAGTTTGAATGTTCTCCCCGTGTCCCCTAGGGTAGGTACTAGGTACCCTCACAAAAAAACATGCAGTAATCCTGGTCTCTATAGTTACTACCTCCCCCTGGTCAGCCGGGGCGCCTGATGGAGGGGAAAGGAACTGGTTGGAATCATAGATATAGAAACCTAGATACCTCATTGGCCTCTGCAGTTCGTTGGAGCGACCTGTTTCGTATGGTGGCCGCCATACGCGCTGTGATTGGCCAGTGCCCGTTCCCCCCGGAAATGGCGGGAACGGGCACTGGCCAATCACAACGCGTCTTTTCCAGGACTTGTCAGAATCTAGTTGTCCCGCCCCCACCTGCCTCTCATTGGCCTACTGAACGCCCCCTTTTGTGACGCACAAGGACATTTCATTTAGACACTTCAGCTCAGAAATAATCAGACAGTTAATGAACCATTTACCATTTATTAACCATTACCATATTAACCATAACCCATATATGCAATGATATTGCATTCAAGTTTGGCGGTGTGACTCTGCTCATGTGATATTACAGATTCCTGTGCAAACATGTCACAGATCATTCAATCACAAACCCCCAGAGCAGAGCATTCAATTCAATTCAATTCAATTAAAGTGTCAAATCACAACAAGTTGTCTCAACACTTTACATGTAGAGAAGAGACCCGACAATCCCACCCTGAGCAAGCAATTTGCGACAGTGGCAACGAAAAACTCCCTCCTAACTGGGAGAAAACGTCAGGCAGACCCTAGGCTCTAGGGTGGCGGCCTTCTGCCTCGACCGTGTCGGGGGAAAAGAGAGAGGGAGAGACAGAGGAGAGACAGAAAGCATGAAACATAAGCATAAAATACAGTTTAACATAACATTGAACCTTCAATGCATAATTAAACAACCACAATCATAGTACAATCCAAAAACACAGTACAATACACAGAATCATAGAACCACAGTACAACACAGAATCAACCTATAACAATAATAACTAGATGCCACGGGGAGGAGGCCGGGGAGGTGGAGGGAATTTGAAAACAAGCAGCTGAACACACCGCTTAGACAGCGAAGTACGTAGACTGAACAGAGAACTGAGGCTGCTTAAATTAACCGCCCGAGTTGCACTGTGGGTATGAGGGCGTGAGTAATTAGCTTGAAGCGAATGAGAATGACAAGAGGTTGAACGTACTGACTTAAAGGAGTACGACTGTATAACTGATAGCGAATGGGGGGGGGGGTCCGGGGAGTGTGAATGAAGTACATAAACATTCTGCCTTCCGTGTCTACATGAACTATCGTGTCACTGAATTTCCAGCTGCCCCCCTGGAAGCGGAAGCGCGCCCACCATACAGACGCTTCAGAGCCAGAGGAGGCGTCTACCTTTATATGTCTATGGTTGGAATAACGTGTTCCTTCCACACGCTACGTCTTACCGGGGAAACTCCCCCCTGTGAGGTGATAAGAAGCGGCCTGCTCACTCCTCATGCATTGAAGGAAGCATGAGCTCAGTTCGGGGCTCTCCCCAGGCTGGCTGAGGGAGAGTAGCGCCCAGGATTACAAGCTTAGGCAATTAGCACTGGGTGAAAAAATGGGTTACAAAAATCGTGGGATAAAAATTATATTTAAAAAATAAATGTTTCGAAAAAATATTCAAAATGTTCCGCTTTTTCCAAGAATTGTTTGAAAATAGCAGATCTACAAGCTCACAACGCGCCGCGACACGCTGTGAGCTTGTAGATCGGCCATTGTCATATATAGGTTTAAAGTTCACATGTGGCGTAGTGGCTTCTTTTGGATTTGTTTTCATAGACCTGCAGCTGGTTGCTTAATTCTCTCACAAAATCTGACAACACTGTTGAGAAGCACTCAGCTGGTTGAAGCTGAAAAGTGGATTTCCCCTGTGGGATAGAAGGACTAATTATAATTTAATGAGACAAAGACAGCAATGGTGGCATCTTATTATGAGCATTGGTGAGGACCAATTGTATCAGTGGTTCTCAAACTATTTCCATGTTAAGGACCCCCAAATTAATATGTATTTGGCTGCGGACCCTCGTCTGAAAATATTTTGTGGCAGGGAAGATTTGTGTTGTTAAAATGTTATAACAAATAAAATATATAAAATAATATAAAATTTGTTACATTTTTTGAAGATCTTTTGATAGCAGATCTACAAGCTCATAACCGCGTCACATCACGATGAGTTGTGAGCTTGTAGATCGGCTATTTTCAAATAGCCGACGTAATATATATAGCCTATGTTTAAAGTGGTTAAACTGATTTTACTGCTATTAAGTAATTTAGCTGGGGACCCCCTGGAAGACCCTCAAGGACCCCTGGGGGTCCCCGGATCCCACTTTGAGAACCACTGAATTATATGAAGATTGATTGATTGATTGATTGATTGATTGATTGATTGATTGATTGATTGATTGATTGATTGATTGATTGATTGATTGAGTACTTTATTAACAGTTTGCAAAAAGTATAGTTATACAATGATGCTAAAAAGATGAGATAACACAAAAAGCCCTGGAGGGCTTGTTTCCATTGTGGTCCTGTATATTCAATTCATCAAGTACATAGATAGATGCCTTTATTATCCCACGTGGGAAATTCAGTCGCCCAGAGGCAGCACAGCACTTAAGGTTACAGAAGGCAAAAATAAAAACAAGAAGCATCAACAATGAATACAGAGCAACGGTATACGGAAGTAAAAAACAAATAAAGTGTCCGGTTAGTGCTTCAAGTGCAGGGTGTGGGTGGCCACTAGAAAGATCTCAGAAAGGAGGACACTTTTATGGGGCAAGGACCCCCCCACAAATGTATTTAGCCGTGGACCCCCTTCTCAAAATATTTTGTACCCCCTCAAGATTATTCCAGAGTTTTCAAAATGTTAAGAAAATACAAGCTATATGAGCTTGTAGATCGGCTATTTTTGAATAGGTTTAAAGAGGTTTACATTTTGATGCTCTATTAACTTATTTAGCTGGGGACCCCCTTTATTTAGGGAACCAAAGACCATTCATGAATTGTATTTTATAACATTTTTCTTTAGGCCTACTTGTTTTTGTTTTTCCTTCATGTTTAGATTGTCTTTTTCTTAGGTTTTTTTTGAATTAACTGTTCCTGAGTTAAATTGTCCCAATTTAAATCTAATCCATACTGGCATATCTGAAAGAATAAAACAGAGAGAAAGGGGGGGAAGAGAAGAGGAGACTCATGGACATATGGGGACTGGAAAGCTCTGCTGCTGTTATTTTGTCCGAAGTGGTTGAAAATGAAATAGACGAAGTGCTCCTTTAAAACCCGAGGTAATATAAACGTGGGCGGGGTTAACCCCGGCGGTGTGGTGGTGGGCGGGGTTATAACCAACCCGGCATCACCGGGTTGAAAGGTCAAAGTGTGTATGTGTGTACTGTGTGTCTATTGTGTGTGTGTGTTAGCAGCACAGCAGCAGGAGAGTGGAGCCCGACCAGAGCAGCCGAGTTTCTCTTCCCTCTTCACTCTCCCTACCCGAACCCTCACCCTCTCCACCCCGGCTACCCTCCTCTACCCTCCCCCTGGGACTAAGTCCGGCCCTGGTAAGAACCGATCCGTGGGTTTAAAGGGCCGATCAGGGCCGGTTTGAAACGGTTTTGTTAAGGACCACAGTGGAGTGAAGGACGGGGGGGCGGGGGGTATGGCTCTGAACATGGTGGTGGGACGAGTAGGCCGCAGGTCTAAGGAATGAAGCAGTGTTGCCATGTCCTTTTATTATAAGCGACTGTGGGCTTGTTTTTTTCTCTGTTGCTTGTACATTATTGGTGGGTTGCGGTTTTTTGGGGCTTGTTTTCTAAAGTGTAGTTGCTTATTTGTTTCTTTACTTCCAAATATTTTGATTGTTATTGCTCATTTGGGCTTAATTTAAAATATTTAAATTATTGTTGCTTGTTTGTGCTTTACTTTCAAATATCTTAAATATTATTGCTTATTTTGGCTTTACTTCTAAATGTTTTAATTATTATTGCTTATTTGGGCTTATTTTCAAATATTTTGAGATTGCTTATTTTGGCTTTACTTTCAAATATTTTAACTATTATTGCTTATTTTCAAATATTGTTTATTATTATTGCTTATTTGGGCTTCACTTCTAAATAGATGAATTATTATTGCTTATTTGGGCTTCTAAATATTTTTTTAAATATTGCTTATTTGGGCTTTACTTCCAAATATTTTAATTATTATTGCTTATTTGGGCTTACTTCTAAATATTTTTGTTATTATTATCTTGACTTACTTTTACATATTTTAATTATTATTGCTTATTTGGGCTTACTTCCAAATATTGTAATTATTATTCCTTATTTGGGCTTACTTCTAAATATTGTAATTATTATTTAAACTGGTGTATTTGTCCCTTAACCCCCATCTGAAAATGTTTTGTGCCAGGGGAGCTCCCCCCCCTGTACCAGATTTGTGTTATTATTATTATTTTATCTACCAAATATTCCACAATTTATTTAAAGATTATAATTTTTATTAAATAGCAAATGGACAAGCTCGATTTATACAGTATTCTTTGGGGCTTGTTTTCATAGATCTGGTTGCTTATTTCTCTCTCAAAATCTGGCAACAGTGGGAATGGAGCCCGACTAGTTCCTGGAGGGAATGCTAAGCTAACCCCTCACCACAATGCTAACATGGAATAATAATAATAGTAATAATAATAAACGAATGTTAATGTTGGCTTCCAGCCTGTATTGCCTTCCAATGATGGGTGCGTTCGGAAATTACGCACCGGAGCACACTCGCCTATTAGTTTGTATTGGCCAGTGCGCTCAGTGCTGTATTTTCGAACGCGCCCTATGTGTTTTATATATGTTTATAGATGTCTTAAGAATACGCGTAGCACTTATTTGTAGGGTCAGTTGGTGAAGTGCTGTGTTTAAAAACCGGGATCTTTTCCCAACTTGTGCTAAGTTAATGCTAAGCTAAATGCTAAGCTAAATGCAGCTGACGTTGGGATGCTATGCTCCACGCTAACGTTCTAAACTGACTGGTGGCGACGGTAGCTCGTTAGCTTTAGCTCGCTGCTATTAGCAGCTACATTTTTATTTATTTATCGAATGTAGTGTTTGTGTTGATAGTCATGTTTGTTTTTATAATGGCTCCCAAGAGTATTTATTTTTTTATAATTATTTGTATTCAGATGTTTTTATACAACATACAATACAAGCAGTCAAGCACACAGACAGTACAGACAGTAAACAGACCAAAACAAACATAAGACAAAACCCCATTATAACAAAAACAACAATAATAGCCTCCAAGACTTTTGAGTCTCTCTTTCTGTCTTGTTGGGTAGTGTTTTTTTTAGGAGGAACTAACCAAGTATAGGACATAAATAACACAGTTCATCATCGGTCATCATGAGAGACAAGTGGGTCATTGTGCTGAAATGCAGAGCTGGGATCTGACGTGATCAGTGCTGTTTTTTTGTGTGTGTGTGTCAATGACCCCAACTTTTATTATGTGTATTCTTTTAATTTATCTAGTTTTTTTTTTTATATCTCGGGGACCCCATTATATACACCAGTAGTTCTCAAACCTTTTCATGTGTAAGACCCCCTAAAGGATATGTATTTGGCTGCGGACCCCGCCATCTCTTTTGTGCCAGGGATTTTTCAAAAATAGCAGATCTACAAGCTCATAGCGCAGCACTCGGTGTGCGCTATGAGCTTGTATATCTGCTATTTTGAATAGCCAACGTATAAAATATGGTTAAAGTGGTTAAAATGATTGTGATGCTATATTAACACATTTTGCTGGGGACCCCCTACCCCCCCAAGGACCCCTGGCGGTCCCCTCACCCCACTTTGAGAACTAATTATATACTCTGTGCAAGCTGTTAAATTAACTCTTGACAGCTTACAAATTGGAACCAAATGGACCTGTTATGGTCCATTTGGTTCCATTTGTAAGATCTCTGAGTTAGTTTGGTTTCTTTAAAAAAAAAGCCCTAAATTGGACACAACCTGCAGAAACTCTGTCCTAAATCCCGTTACCCTAATTCAAACATATTGTTGTAGTTGGATTCATATGATTTAATTGCTAGTACAAAATTTCTAGTGAAAATAGACATTCTTTATGTTCACTAAATGTATTTTCTTGTGGTTTAGTTGTATTATAAATAATTTCACTCTCGACCCCCTGCGGGTCCCTGGGCCCTACATTGGGAACCAATGTCCTAGAAACTTTAGAAAGTCAACAATTCAATGTTTTTGCCTGGCCTGGCTGCAGTGGTTCCCCATATTGATGGATTGCCTAAATAAACAGCTCATGATTGTACAAAGAAATAAAGTAGTGTAGATATAACACAAACTGGTCCCTTTGTGCAATTCTTACTGTAAAAAATAAAAGATTACGCTGCTGGTTAACACTGCCACCCACACTCAGATCAAAGTGGGAGGACCCAGATGTCCATGGAGGGAAAAAAAAAACATCCACAAATCAATGGAACAAAAATAAACCTGGGGCACGCACTCGGTCCATCTCAGAAATGTAAATACTCGATTCATCAATGAGAGAAAGATGAAGCAGAGCTATAACAAAAATCTAACACTTTAAATAATGCATCAAAGTGGAGTCAACGGAAGAAAAACACAAAAAAAAATCAAACGCATAACTTTTAAATAATGCATCAAAGTGGAGTCAACAGGAGGAAAAACGCAAATTAGGAGCTGCTACATACAGGCACCAAACAAATGGAGAAAACAACACTGAACACTATCGGTTATTTTTTATCAATTACCATTTCTTATTGATTGTTTTGATTAACCCATTAAGATCGGGGAAGCATATGTGTCATTTTAGACTTCTTTGGCTATAAAAAAATAGCATATATACAAGCTGTGCCGCGCTACGAGCTTGTAGATCTGCTATTTTTGAAAAATCGTGTAAATTTGGGCAAATCTTTGAATATATATATATATATATATTTTTAAAGCCAACATTTGTAACTCAAATCTTTGCTTCTGGGGGTCCCTGGAACAAAATATTTTGAGATGTGGGGGGGGGGGGGGGTCGGCGGCCAAATGCATATGATTTTGAGGGTCCTTGACATGAAAATGTTAGAGCACCACTGATATAGAAACGTTCGTTTTTCAGGAAACTGTTGGGATTTAGAAGACATTTGTAGTATCGGTTTCAGGTCTTTATGGGTCAACTGTCCTTACTTCTCTTCCAGATCGTATTCCTGTGACCAAAGATTCTCCGTCTTGGCCTGTGTAGTCTCGTCTGGAACCTGCAGCAGCTATGGACACTGGCGTGGTTGAAGGAGGACTTAATGTCACCTTGACCATCAGACTACTCATGCATGGGAAGGTGAGCGTGTCTGCATGACCGTGCTTCGCAAACGTTTTAATTCCCAAGAGACAGTTATGGGGGGGGGGGGGGGTCATAACCAGTGGTGGGAGAAGTACTCAGATATTTGACTTATGTAAAAGTATACCACAATATAAACATACTCTGTTACAAGTAAAAGGCCTGTGTTCAAAATGTTACTTTGAATACTTAAAGTATCAAAAGTAAAATTACTAAAATGTTTGAAAATAGCAGATCTACAAGCTCACGACACGTTGTGATGCGACGCGTTGTGAGCTTGTAGATCAGCTATTTTCAAATAGCCTATGCATAAAATATATAATCAGAATTACAGACCTGTAACGGTCCATTTGGAACCTTGAGGGACCCCACTTTGAGAACCTATAATATCAATACAAAAAAGTCTGCCTGCATATTTAAATCTGCGCTGGTATCTGGACACATTTTCAATGATCTTTCTGGTTTATTTGGCCTATTATGAACCACTTTTAACCTGGTGTTCCTATTTTGGGTATTATGTCGTTATAGGGCAAAGATCTATTTAAAACAAACGGCAGATCTACAAGCTCCCGTGTTGGGTAACCTTGTAGCTCAGGCTATTTTTTGCAGGACACAGTCGTATGCTGAAGTAATAGGCAATAGGATTTCTTTGTGTTATCCTTTTAGCCCAAGTGTTTTACTGTTACTTCCGTGCCATTGACACTGTTGACTAATAAAGTATTCAATCAATCAAGTGGTGAAGATGTTATTTCTACTTTGTAAAACAATGTCTTTTTCTTTTCTATCTGTAGGAGGTTGGGAGTATTATTGGCAAGGTAAGCCTTTGTTTTCACTTCCCAAGATAATCCTGGAATCCTTTTGCACTGGCTGTGTGTTAATCTGTGTGTTTTGTGTGTGTGCTTAATCTGCAGAAAGGAGAGTCTGTGAAGAAGATGAGAGAGGAGGTATGTTTTGGTTAAGATTATACTCACAATTTACAATGTAGCCATTTAGCAGACGCTCTTTATCCAGAGTGACATACAATTAGCAAGGTGAACACATGCATCAGATGCATAGAGACAGCGTAGTGCCTCAGTAATCTATTAGTGAGGGAAATATGTAACAAAAAAAGGCTCAGTTGTTCACTTCCGGCAGAAAGTGTGAAAATTTGCATATGGCATGTTTGAAGTATGCCGATTTCAAATTTTGCCGGATCCAAGCACTTTTCCCATGGGATCTGGTCGTAAAATGAGAATTAAAGATGGCCGCCAACGTTTTTGGTTCAATTAGGTTTTGTATTCCAATCTTTGACACCTCATCACTTTTGAATGTGAAACAAGTTTGTTTTGATGAAATCCAAATTGTAATGCAGCAATACTTTGACATTTTCAGTTTCTGTAGATTAATTTAGCAGATTACTTTTTTTTATTTTATGTCAAATTTGATTGAAACCAGTGTTACTCCAAAGTGCTTCATCTGAGCCTCATGATGTTGGTGTCTCTACCTATGTTTTCAGGGGTATTCTTTCACATGAGATCATATTACTGGGTTCACACTTATTTAATATTTTTGTAGCAACAGTGAAAACTCATTCTTCAAAAATAGCATATTAGATGGTTGACAGTGCATGTAACGGACCTTCAGGAACTTCCAAATGATTCCCCAGATACCCATCGTGAATTTGTCAAGGGGAACTTTGTCATTGCACAAGTTCTCTGCTTTGGCACACGATCAGATGCATGAACAGCAGAACGCTATTGTGAAAGGTGATGGCGGAATTGTTGTAATTACTGAGAACTAGACCATACCCGGTGAAGGTTATTGCACGTCCTGTAGCGCGGTCCCCACACACACACGCAACGTTTAGCGCGAGTCGTCTCGTGCTCGCACACGCACACACAGAGCCAGCGTGTGCGCACACACACGGGCACATGCGACGCATGCGCAGTTCCGTACTGTAATGTACTGTACTGTACGGTCTGTACTGTACTGTACTGTACTGTACTGTACTGTACTGTACTGTACTGTACTGTACTGTACTGTACTGTACTGTACTCTACTGTACTCTACTGTACTCTACTGTACTGTACTGTACGGTCTGTACTGTACTGTACTCTACTCTACTGTACTGTACTGTACTGTACTCTACTCTACGGTACGGTACTGTACGGTACGGTACTGTACTGTACTGTACGGTACTGTATGGTACTGCACTGTACTGTACTGTACGGTCTGTACTGTACTGTACTGTACTGTACTCTACCGTACTGTACGTACTGTACTGTACCGTACCGTACCGTACCGTACGTACCGTAGACGTTCCTTGCAACACCGGTGCTTGTTTCTCGCACATGATTTGGCAACGCGCAAAACGAAAGCGAAACCTAACTGCAGCATGCAAACCGAAAGCGAAACCTAACTGCCAGACCACAGACCACGACCCAAGACAGAGGTTACTCAAATTATAGGAAGATGAGGGGGCTCTTCGCCGGTGGTTGGTGGCTGGTCCCGAAATAGCCAGGATCCTAAATGAGTTTGAAGACCAGTTTCAGGGACGGAGGAAAACTGATGTCCGCCACCACGAGCAATCCAGAAGAAAAAAAAAAGTGGAAAATATTCCTCCCACAAAGGAGGCACTTCGTCAACATGTGAAGAGAGCAGTATTTCAAGCTGGTCACATCTGGGGACAGTCCCAAATTGCCAACCCAGAGATTCCTTCACCTGTAGATTGGGGATGGGTGAAAAGTTAGGACGATGGCTGGTGTCCATTTTGGACGGTGATGGCAGAGGTGGCGTCAAAAGGGTGTCGAGAGCTGATCAAATGCATGTGTAAAAAACGGTGTGCTGGAAAATGCAAATGTTTTGCGGCTAATCTACCATGCACAGAACTGTGTTTATGTTCAGGACAATGCTTCCAAGAAGAACAGAGTAGGACAGATTAAATAAACAAGTTAATGAGAAATAAATGTATTGTCCCACAAGTGGAAAAGCTCTACGTCCTCCCGGTGGGGGCTCCTCACTGGCAGGTGAGTCAGTAGAATACAACAGCAGTGACAACACACTGTGTGTGGGGAGGAATCAATTGGCATAATGATATATATAACAATTCGATAAAAGGGTGTACCAAACTTTTCTCAGTTGATTCTTATGTGTTTTTTCCCGTAGAATCCATTTCTGCCATGTACATTTTTGTATTGTGCATAATTAATTAGATAATTAGCATATTTGCAGCAAATATGCTAAATATCTAATTAATAAGTCAGACGCTTTGGTCTGACTTCTTGGATCCGGCAATTTTTGAATTCAGCGCCCAAAAATACCCCTAGGTGCAAAATTTCACACTTTCTGCCGGAAGTGAACAACTTTTTCACATATTTCTCCCACTATATAGGATCACAGGTGAACCATGAACCCTAGCATCAGTCTAATAATACTGCACATTGGCTCCTTTTCCACAGGGGGTTGAACCGGTTCAGTTCTGTCCTCCCGCCTAATTTTGAACCAGTTCCGAGTGTAAGCATCTTCCATAAAACCCTAATTGTCTCGGGTACTTTTGAATATATATTTTTAAGGGAACATTTTTGACTCAAATCTTTGCTTCTGGAACAAAATATTTTCAGATGGGGGTCGGTGGCTAAATAGCCTGGTAAACCCTCCCTCCAGAAATCTCATTTGTATTTTATTTCAGGAGTGAGTCTGGCCTGCAGACCCATATGGGCAATTTGGCTGTGGGCTGGAGCTGGGCGGGAGTAATGTAGCTTTGATGTCCAAGTGACCCTTTGATGTCCAATTAAGTCACTTTAGGCTGCAGTGATTATCATCAGGAGTAATTGGTTTGTCTTTGATGTTAATGAGAACCTTTATGAAACGTGTATTGATTAATTATGTGTGAACCACTCGGGTTCCACCTGATTGGCCTACCTCCGCTGTCAATCACAAAACAATGAGCGAGGACGCTGATTGGAGAGTCCATTTGGTGGACGAGCAAGAAACTCCCAAGATAAGCCTTCAGGCCAGACTCACTCCTGAAATCAAATGGAAATGAGAATTCCGGAGGGAGGGGCTTTACCAGGCTAGTGGCTAAATGCATATAGGCCTAATTTTGGGGGTCCTTGCATGAAAAAGTTTGAGCACCACTGATATAGCAACAATAATGTTTCAGAAAACTGTTAGGATTTAGAAGACATGAATACTTGTGTAGACTCGGTTTCAGGTCTAAATGGAGCCTCAATCTGTGGTTTCTTCAACCAGGGCTACCGGACTAACTTTTTTCACCCCCGTCTCAGAACCGTCCCAAAATACATACCTGAAAAGGATGATAAGCAGATTCAGCACTGCCTGCGGTAACTTTTAAGCCTCCTGTAAACATCATATTTATTTTCTGCTGTGTCTCCTGCTCAGCTCCTGCTGCGAGTTAGCACACCGTTTCCGCAGACATTGATCTGCGCAGTTGGCTAAAAACATTATCTGCGTCCCAGGGGAGATTAATTCGCGTCCCAAATACATATATTTATGTCCCCAGGACGTCAGGATTCCCTTATTCTCGAGCCTCGTCTTCAAGTGTCTGTAGAACAGCTATAACATGGGTTTAGAATGATGATACGAAAACATCTTAATTTTAGGGATGCACCGATTAATCGGTCATCATATTGGCATCGGCCTTAAAATACAATCAGTATCAAACCGATATCAGGTTTAGCAGATATTTTATTTTATGTTTATATTTGAATGTGAAGCTGGAAAAAAGCCTTTTGTGCTGTTTTTTTTCTTCTGGAAAAGCTTTCAAAAGTGTCAATAAGTTGGAAACATGTTAACAAAAAATATGGCTGAGCTGGGCCTAGCAACTTTATCAGCCATGAGAGGTTTTCTTTTTTGCTTTAATCCCTGCAAAATGTCTCTTTCTAAAAAGCTGTGTCGGTGACTCAGACCTCACGTGGTGATGAATGTTGAGCTGGCTTGTCTGATGGGTGTGTGTCTGTGTCATTTCCTCTTCATTTTGTTCAGAGCGGAGCCAGAATCAACATCTCTGAGGGGAACTGTCCAGAGCGGATCATCACCCTGGCAGGGCCCACCACCGCCATCTTTAAGGCCTTCTCCATGATCATTGAAAAACTGGAAGAGGTTGGAGCTGCTTCCTCAAATGTCTCAAAATGAGTGACCTTCTGATCTTCTCAAGTGCTGTCGGATTCAGTTTTAGTCGACTAAATATAAGATTTTAGTCGATTAAATGTACAGTTGATTTAGTCGACTAAAATGTATTTTGGCGGTGCCTTGATGGCGTCGTAATGGCTGATTTTACACTTGGTTGCATGCTGCAAATAGCCGATCTACAAGCTCACAACGTGTCGCGACGCGTTGTGAGTGAGTAGATCTGCGCAACACCCAGCGCAACCAAACATAAAATGACTTGTCTTTTAGTTGTACTGGATCTCTTCTCCACTAGTCCCTCAGTAACATTTTCATCTAGTTTTTATTTGTTAACGAAATTGTCAATATATTTAGTCTTAGTTTAAAACTAAGTTTTTATTTCTTTTTTATCTCGTTTTCTTCAGCGAAAAAGGGTAGTTGACGAACATTTTTCGTAGTTTTAGTCTACGAAATCAACACTGATGGCCTCTCATAAGAGTTTCCCACCAAAGGCTATGTAATAAAGAAGGAATGGGTACTGCGTTTCTGATGGTCCTTATAAGTCGTAAAGTCTCACAACGCATCACGTTGTGATTGATTGAATACTTAGTCAGAAATGTCAACACTAAACGGCACGCTATGCTGTCAGACGTTAAGTCCTGGGGACTTGTTTCCATTGTGGTCCTAAGTATTCAATTCATCAACATAGCATAAAAAAATAACACGATAATACATGTCATCAACAAACGACACTATGTACAAAGGAGAAAAATGAAAAACGGCGGCAGTGAATTTACATTTACCTGATGTTTTTTCAGGCCAGTTTTGAAAGAGACCAGTGTTACACATCCTCTAATGAATGGTGTCAGGGCATTTGGCATTTGGTGGCAGAGCAGTAGAATGAGAATTCTCCCAGGTTTGTTCTAAATTTGGGGTGGTACCAGATCATGGTTGATTCTATTTCTATACCTTTTCTTTTGATGAAGAGATTTGGTGTACACGGAAAAAAGTACTTAAAGTCTCTAGTCTAGAGGGTTTAATTGCGTAATTATCAAAGCAAAATGTCCTGACGGTGACAGCCTGTCTCCTCCTCTTGCTTGTAGGACATCAGCAGCTCCATGACCAACAGCACGGCCACCAGCAAACCGCCGGTCACCCTGCGCATCGTCGTGCCCGCTAGCCAGTGTGGCTCGCTCATCGGCAAGGGCGGCTGCAAGATCAAAGAAATCCGAGAGGTTTGTCTAATGTTAATACAACACTTTTATCATACTAAACTAAAAACCAAAGATGACACAGCCTTTCAGGCTGTAGCTCCCACACTTTGGAATGCGCTTCTACAGGTCTTGAGAGCTGCAGCCTTAAAACGCTACTATTTGAACAAGCATTTGCAGATGTTACATGGTTTTATTTCCATGCTTGTGTTATCTGCTGTCCTGCTTGAGATGAATTGAACAGGCCTTTTCTTTTTTTAACTGCTTTAATACCTTGTTTTGTTTCTGTTTTTAATCTCATTGCATGTAAAACACTTTGTGCAATATAAATAAAATGTACTTTTATTCCAGTGGTTCTCAAAAACAATGTCATGTCAAGGAGCCCCAAATTGATATGCATTTATTTATACACGGACAGACCCCCATCCGAAAAGTTTGAGGTCCTCACTAGTATAATAATTCAAACTTGTGTGTGTCCAGTCGACAGGAGCTCAGGTACAGGTGGCAGGGGACATGCTGCCTAACTCCACAGAGCGTGCCATCACCATTGCAGGGACACCGCAGTCCATCATCGAGTGTGTCAAGCAGATCTGCGTTGTCATGCTCGAGGTAATAGCCGTAAAGCCACAGCCGCATATCTCTGCTGTCGGGCAGAAACCCAACGCTGTCCAAAATATTATCTTTTCAGGAAATGAAAAAGAAAACCATGTTTTTAGAACGACACGATACTGCCTCATCAACGTTGGTATTGTGACTTTATACATTGTCAGATACTTGCATGTGTCATCATATTCTCATCAGGTTTTTGACCATTGAATGTGGAAGTGGTTATGTCTAATCATTGATTAGAATGACTAAGTCAGACGGAAAAAAAGCTTTTTTGTTTATCTTTCGCTCTGCTCTGTGTACCACGCAGGGGTGAGGCGTTAGATGCTTTTCCATTGGTTCAATATTTGTAAAAACCACAGACGGAGGTAACGGGTGTTCAATAGCACTGATTTATTTAAGAAAATGTAAATTCAAATATGGAGATGGGAGTTTTGCACCCGACAGTGACTATGCATATCGTCACTGTCTGTTGCAAACCTTGTATGTCCCAAAAATATTTTTGAAATGATAACAATAAAAGGGAACGGGTTTGGACATGCAAGGCTTCCAACCGACAGCAACAATATTTAATTTTGACTGGTGTCTTCCTGTTATTTGACCTGTTCTGTGTTTCTTTCCTCTCTTCCCTATTCTATCTCTTCCTGTTACTGTAATGTTGAGAGATCGCACCAAAATATACATTTCACCCACTATTTTCCACCTGTAATGGTGCGATGTAACAATGAAGTTGATTGTGATGGTATTTCTCCTTTTCTTTTTCCTATAGTCTCCACCCAAGGGAGTGACGATCCCGTACAGACCCAAACCCTCAGGATCTCCTGTCATCTTTGCAGGTGGTCAGGTAAACATCAGACATCTCTTTTTGTCTCTGTCTTTGTAAAGAATATTTGTCGTCTTATAGCACTAGATATGACCAGTGGTGGAAAAAGTACTTGAATGTTTTACCAAGTAAAGGTATCAATACTGCAATGTGGAAATACTCTATTACAAGTCAAATTTAATAGAGTATAAGTACAAAAGTATTGATATCAAAGCATACTTAAAGTACCAAAAGTCAAAGTACTAAAATGTTTGAAAATAGCAGATCTACAAGCTCACAACGCGTCGCGATGCGTTGTGAGCTTGTAGATAGGCTATTTGTCGGGGGTTTCTGCCCCCGATAGCAACGATGTGAAGTAAGCGTTAACCTTGCTTATTTTCAGTCACTCTGGATAAGAGCTAAATGCCTACATTGTAACTAAACTGTCATGGTTGTGACATGATGCCTAATCCCATCCTGTTGGTGTCCTTGCAGGCCTGTGCTGTCCAAGGGCAGCACGCCATTCATTCCACAGCCCAAACACTTTTACAGCAGACCTGCACTCATAATGAGGCATATCTATCATTAGATGCCAAGAACATTTTAAAGAAAATGATTGTGTATTATGTCAAAATAATTTATTACAAAATAATTACTTCCTGTAAACGCAAATTTACTGCCGTGATGCTCTGCCTGCCACTGTAGAGTCCATCAATGCCATAGCCCGGAGGGGACGGGACCGTTGGCTGACACTGTTATTGGTTAAACCAAAACACTCCTCCCGTTTCTGTCAAAAAAAAGAGAAAGACATGCCATCTGCGTGGAGTAGGTGGCCACCTTTTTAGGAGACCGGAAGCAGCTTGGAATCTCATTATTTCCAATGGAAGAGTGAACGTGAACACAGCTTCTGAACCATTCTTTAGTTTAGCCCCATGGTCACTGAACTAAATATTGGACCCGATCGTCACAAGCCCCAGAATCTTCCCAAGATTTTCATACTAAAATGGCTTTTTTTCAGACTGACGAATCAGGAGAAAATCAACTTTATTATCAACCTTTCTCTGTCCCAGCAACACACTCTCGCGGGATCTAGCAGCAGTATAAACATAGGACGTTCGCGAGATCGCCACACCCCTGTTTCGGAGCTAAACTTCGGATCATCACAGTCACACCCCCGTTTCAGAGCTAAACTTAGCAAAAAAAATTAGACCGGGAACGCATCTGTGTCATTTTAGATTGCTTTGGGCTATTCAAAAATAGCAGATATACAAGCTCATAGTGCGGCACCGAGTGCCACGCTATGAGCTTGGCATTTTTTCTGCTATTTTTTAAAGTCTTAGAATATATATATTAAAAATGAACATTTTAACTCAAATCTTTGATTCTGGGAATTCTACAAATGTCTTCTAAATCCTAACAGTTTTAAACTTATGTTGCTATAATATCAGTGATTCTCAAACCTTTTTTTATGTTAAGACCCCCAAAATGATATGTATTTGGCCGTGGACCCCCATCTCAAAATATGTCTTTCCAGGGACCCCCCAGAAGCAAAGATTTGAGTAAAACATACACATACAGTATATTCAAAGATTTGTACTGTCATGGATTATTATAGAAATGATAAGCCATTTCCTGATGTCCTGAACAAACCCACCTAAAGTGCTGTTCTCTTGTTTGCTTGCAGGCCTATGCTGTCCAAGGGCAGCACGCCATTCCACAGCCAGATGTAAGTGAAGGGCCCTCTGTAAGTGATCCCCGATATTTACACAACTCGCTCCTGGGTAGCCATGACAACACCTTCTCTGACTCCTCCCATGCCTGTGACCACCCCCACATTTCATCCTGATAGAAGACACAACGTTGTTTGCCAGTTTTTACCTGTTTTTCAAAAACTAACTTTTTATTTTATTTTTTATCTTTCAGGATAGTGTCCATCTTTTCATTTCATATCTTCTAACATTATCACTATAACGGTTAATAATTTGAAGGGGAATATCATTTTAACCACTTAAACCCTATATATCGTCTCTGTCGGGTGGAAACCTGTCCAAAACTGTTTACTTTCCAGTATTCAAAAAGTAAAAAAAATTCAAAAACAGCAGATCTACAAGCTCAAAACGCATCACTTTGCACTGCGCTTCGAGCTTATAGATCTGCTATTGTGTGATACTGTAGTATTAAGTAGGGAGTTAATTTACGAAAACATTTAAGTTAAAACATGGAGAAGAGAGGTTTCTGCCCGACAGCAACGATATACTTAAAGGAGTAGTTCACCCAAAAAATTACTTATTTTCGATCGATTACACACCCCATGAAGCCTTGAATTCATGGAGATGTTTTTGTTTTTGTCACATTCCTGAGCCAATAATTTGAGCAGCTGTCTCTCCGGTAGGAGACTCAAAGATTCGCCTTAAGCATCTTTCCGCTGGTCATCAAATTATTGGATTAGGAATGCGACAAAAACAAAAAAAATCGCTTACACTTTTTGGGTGAACTACTTCTTTCACTTACCGGGGTCCCCCAGGGGTCTATTCTTGGTCCCCCTCACTTTTCTCCCCCCTACTACACCAAACCTCTTTGCTGAAAATAGCCAATCTACAAGCTCACAACGCGCTGCAAGCTTGTGGATTTGCTATTTTCGCTACCCGGAATGGGGACGCTAGGGTTCATGTGGTTAATGGAATGTAATTGTTCTACCTGTGGCCGAACACTGTTTTGTGTTTAAAAGTTGTGTCACCGCACCATTAAATAATGTGGTGCTCTTCATTAACCCATTAAGACCGGGAACAACCAATTTGAATTGCCAAATACATTTAAAATGACACAGATGTGTTCCAGGTCTTAATGGGTTAAGTGGGTTACTGAAGAATTAAAAACATTTTTTTTGTTCTTTGTGTCCATTATTGTAAGCCTGTTTTTTTTTTTTTTTTTTTTTTTATATTCTACCACTGTTTGGGAGCACAGAGAACAGAAACCCAAGGAGGAGGAGGTGTATCACAATTCTTCCAAATCCATAATTTTGATTTAGATTGATTATTTGTCAAGGTCAAGATTTGATTTAAAACTTTGTAATCACACTGTCAAAAATTGGCAATTCTAATCGGTTGCAGGAGGTGCTATTCAAGCTTTTGATAGGGTTAGGTTTTCAAGGTTGATTTTTAAAATCACATTTTGATTGAATTCTTGCTCCTTTTGATGGATGGATTCTTAAGGAGCACCAAAATGTGGTCTTATGAACTACCGGTATATATTAGACATTGTAACACACTCATTTCCCTCTATTTTGTGTTGTTTTTGTTGCTTGTCTTATGTTGACAGCTCACCAAACTTCACCAGCTAGCCATGCAGCAGAGTCCCTTCCCCATCGCACCGAGCAACCAGGGCTTCCAGGGTACGTACCCCGACACCAAACCTAAAAGTTCTCAGTCGCCACAACTTATTTCAGTCATTTGGATTCCTTGGAAGCGTGTCACTCAACGGAAATAACTAATATCCTAAAATAGGCAGTCTACAAGCATACAATGCATCTGCGACGTGTTGTAAGCTTGTAGATTGCCTATTTTCGGTTATTAGTTTTAAGATTAAAAAGTATTTGAAGTGGTCAAACTATAGTGTTAGAATGCATGTTCAATCTTCCAGAAAACCCTAATGATCTCGGATATTTCATAAACGCAACGGTCAAAGCCTCAGTCTGCCATTTCATCAACTGGCTGGCTGTGTGGCTACTAAAACATTATAATTATTTTACATGTTTTCCTTGTTTATGAAACCCAGCGCTAGTGGGTGGGGGCATCTTGAACGTTGTCTCACCAAACAGAGATTAGGACTAACTTGGCCTAACAAAATGTTTCAGTCGTGAGATTTTATTTTGCTTTATTACACGGCTTGGGTCAATGCTTGATTCTGATTGGTCAATCGCTGAATTCAGCAGTGTGTTATTTCTGGATAATGACCGATGAGCTCAATAACAGACCGCTGTCTAATCAAAGACTCGGAACACCTGCTCATATCAACCTGCGCTGCTTGTGTCAATGCTGTATCCAACATGACAGCTATGTAAACAAACACACCATGTCATTTACAGCTAAACGTTGCTCTCAAGAATGTTTTTGAAAACATTTGATGCGAGAATTAGACAATGCAGTAACCGAAAATGTATTCTGTTTGATCAACACTTCCTTGTTTACCGAGGCGACAACGGCAAGAATACCAAAACGCTCGCCCCAAAACATAATCGCCCCAGGGCAAATCCGGCGGTATATAGAATGGGGCAAGCGTGTTTTGGGGCGAGTCTTCCGGTTACCTTATGGAATACTTTCATTACCGTAAGCAGGGAAATACTTTGTTTTGTTGTGCATAATCACCCTGTCGGCATTTATTTTTCAATAAGGACCAGCTACCCGGCAATTATATCTTGCTTAATTTGTGCATATGGCCTTTGACTTTGTGTTTCTAATAGTCCCTTTTGAAACACATTGTTAATGCCGTTTTTATTTTCCTCTCTGCAGCTGGAATGGATGCTTCTGCACAAACTGGCTCCCATGAGCTAACCATTCCAAATGATGTAAGTCTGAACCTTTTGTATCTGTCTTTTGTTTGCTTCTATCAAAGACTGTGGGAGAAACCAAGACTCAAACTTCCATTGATTTTCTGTATCTGCTCATGGACACCACTCCGGGATTAACCCATTCAACCCGGGAACGCATCTACAAATGTCTTCAAAATCCTGACGGTTTTCTGAAAACCGTATGTTGCTATAATAATATCAGTGGTTCTCACACTTTTTCATGTCAAGGACCCCCAAAATTATATGCATTTGTTCATGGACCCCCATCTCAAAATATTTTGTTCCAGGGACCCCCCAGAACCAAAGATTTAAGTTACAAATGTTCACTTTGAAAATGATATAATTTAAGTATATATTCAAAGATTTGCACAGGTTTTTATGATTTTTCCAAAATGGCAGATCTACAAGCTCATAGCGAGCTTATATATTAAAGTATAAAATAATGGCTATTGTTAAAATCTAAAATGACACGGCGGCATTCCCGGATTGAAGGGATTAAGAGCCTCACTAGGGGCGGCAGTGGCTCAGGGGTAGAGTGGCCGGTAGAGCGGCCGGATGGGAACCGCGAGGTTCCCAGTTCGATCCCGGGCTCCCCCAGAGTTAGTGTTGAAGTGTCCTTGAGCAAGACACTGAACCCCTAATTGCTCCCGATGAGCAGGTTGGTAGTTTCCTCCGCCATCGGTGTATGAATGTGTGTGTGACTGGGTGAATGTATCCATGTTGCAACACTCAGCCTATCATAGAGCCATGCTGTTGTGGATTGTGTCGTCGTTGTTTTTAACGTGGAGTATTTTTTTCCCCCTCCGGCGTGGCGTATTTTCCCGCCTGTCAGCTGATTGGCTGCATCATCGGCCGTCAGGGCGCAAAGATCAACGAGATCCGTCAGATGTCGGGGGCTCAGATAAAGATCGCCAACCCTGTGGAAGGTTCCACTGACAGACAGGTCACCATCACTGGATCTCCCGCCAGCATCAGCCTGGCTGAGTACCTGATCAATGCCCGGTAAGAGAGATAGAGAGAGACACACACACACACACTGTAGAGCCCTACTTTTTTTCATGAACTAAATATCCTCTATGTGAAACAGTCAAGGATGACGCCTGCACAAAAAGGATTACATAAGCATTTCTATGTGCGCCTGTAACATTTGATTCCACATGCTTTTCTATCGATTGTTATACCACATCTTTATGTATTAACTTTTATAACAATACAGTTATTATTGTTGTATAAAAGTTTGTTTGTTGCAACTTCCAGGTCCTAAATTAGCCATTGATTGTGTTCTGGCCCACCATCTAATGTCTTTTGAAAAAGGCCCAAGGCCAAACTTACTTGCCAACCCCTGCCGTAGAGGTCTTCTATGGAATCATGTCATGCACCAAAAATAGGTGTTATTTTAGAAAGTGTTATTTTAAGATTAAAGAGCATTTGGTGTTTTCAAACTAGCAATAGTATGCATAATGTTCAATGGTCAACGCTCTGGTGTCTGGCATTTTGTTTTAGAATATAAAATGGCTATCCTGTCAGAGTTGGTATGGCCGACTTAAGCATCAATCTGCAATTTCTTCAACTGTCAACCAAAACGTCATAACTCTACATATTGTGCTAATTATTTATTAAACGCTAACAAAAATGTTTTCCGTCGTGATCGAACCGGAAATGACGTCATCCAAAAGATATATAACCCCGTTCATGAGATTTAGAAAAACACCTCTAGCTCGGATTTCTTCTCCCAGACTGCGTTTTTTGTGTGAAAACGAGCCATATTCAACTGCCGATAACAACAGAACGGACGATCGCGTTTACAATGTTTTTCGTTCCGGTGGAAAGCAGAGAGACTCCTCTCTCCACAGAGACATTGATTGAGACATTGTTTGTTTACATCGGGGTTGAAAAAAAAGATTGGTGGATCGTCAAAAAGACTCAAAATAAGGTAAAACCGCTGGCAGTGGCGGATGAATTAATTAATACCTGGCAGTGAATTTGTTAAAGGAGCAATTCACCCATTTTCAACCATATATATATATATATATATATATATATATATATATATATATATATATATATATATATATATATATATATATATATATATATATATATAATTTGTCCTCACTAATGCTCACTATAAGATGGCACCATTTCTGTCGACTCACTCTGTCTCATTGGTGGTGGGCTGTGGACAGTTTAGAAACCTTGGGTACCTAATAATACACGTGTTTTGTGGTGTTCTCTCCATATGTAGACAGTTCAGAAACCTCCGGTACCTAATACACGTGTTTTTTGTTCTCTCCATATGTAGACAGTTCAGAAAGCTCGGGTACCTAATACACAATGTGGACAGTTCAGAAACCTCTGGTACCTAATACACATGTTTTGTGTTCTCTCCATATGTAGACAGTTCAGAAACCTCTGGTACCTAATACACATGTTTTGTGTTCTCTTCATATGTGGACAGTTCAGAAACCTCCAGGGCTGTCACGATTACGAATTTAAGTTGACGATTAATTGTCACTCAAATAACTGCGATTAACGATTTAATTGTGTTTGGCATTGAACACTGGAACATATGAAGCCTTTTAGGCTTCGTAATCAAACGTTGCACACGGCAGATATGACAAATAACTGAAATATACAAAGAAAATATTGACATATTTCATAATTTTATACATGAAAAAGTAGCAGAAATAGCTGATCTACAAGCTTACGACGTGTCACGAAGTTGTAAGCTTGTAGATCTACTATATCTGCTTTTTTTTATATTTGAAAGTGTGAAAATTTTTCAACATGGAAACGATTGTGATGATGCAAAAATAACTGAGATTAGATGATTGTGTAATAATTGTGACGGGCCTAAATACACGTTGTGTTTTGTGTTCTCTCCATCCAGACTGTCTTCTGAGGCCACTGGTTTGGCAGCCAACTGACCAGCACCCCTCCTCCTCCTCCCATCAGCACCTAACGTAACCCCCTCCCCAGACTTTTTACCGAGAGGTCCCTTATACTGAAATTAATGCAAAAACCAAGTATTCTCAACTTAAACCGTTTTCCTCCTCCTCTCCTTGGTTCCTTGGTTAAAAAACGCCTACTCCGCTGTAATAATTACATCACCAGTGTATTGGTATTTTATTTATTTATGTTTTGAAAATTCCCTTTTGCATATAGTTTTTAAAAAGATCTTTCCTTCAGTTGTAATTTTTTTTCTCCTCCCTCCTCTCTCTTATGTTGCTGTATGTCTTGTAATGACCTTATATTGCTACATAGCTGAAGTTTTTTGGAAAAATCTGAAACGGCATAAATACTGTTTTTTTTTATGTCAGATTTTTCTTAGAAAATGTATGAAATGAAGAAAAAAAAATATGACCCAATAATAACATTATAGACGGACTGTTCCTACCTACCTACCTACCCTTCATTTAAATGTTTTTATTTATTTTTTATTTAAATACACCCCGCTCCCTTGTGTTTATAGAATTCATTGACTTTTCTTTATTTTTTTTTATTTTTTTTGCCATTCTCTATCTAAAGATGAACTTCCTGAATGAGGCATTGTGGGTTATGTAATGCACCTGGGCGTGAATGATGTACACTTGAAGATGTATTGAGGAAGAAGAATAATAATAATTAAAAAACGTTTAGTCAGAAAGTTGACCACTCGAACCCTAGCGTCCCTATTCTGGTGGGCGAACATTCGCTCGAAAATAGCAGATCTACAAGCTCACGACGCCATGGGCGTCGTGAGCTTGTAGATCGGCTATTTTCAGCAAAGTAGATTTGATGTAGAGGGTGAAAAACATTTTTAGAGGGGGACTAAATATTAAATATAGACCCATGGAGCGGCGACTCCGGTCAAACTTAAGTATAATAGGGTTCAAGTGGTTAATTTTTAACCTCCTTGTTTTTTGAAGTTGGAGTATTTTAAGCTCGCCTCTAATTTGCTGTATAATTTCTTTTATTGTCATTCCTGTGTTTCCATCCGTTTTTTCTTTCTTTTTTTTTCTCAATCAGGACTTTTGAGCGTTTGTTGTGTTTTTGGATTCTGATAGGGTGGGGCTGGGGGAGGGGCGGGGCTTGGTCACCTGACCTGGAGAGGGTCCGACTGAGCGAGGGGCATACTTGCGTTTTCTCTTGAAATTACTAAGATTAATAATGATGATGATGATAACATTGAGATGTTTGTTTTAAATAGAGAATATTTTTTTTAACTGCAGGGCTGGGGGATTGCTGCGACGGGGGCAAAAACTTAAAAAAAAAAGACATTTATTTGTCTTGATATTATTCTAAGTCTATCATGCTGAGGTTACTAAGATTTAACTAGAAGGAGAGTTATAGAAAATAATAACACTAGTTTTTCCTGCTATCCTTTTTGCCTGGGGTCAGAATTTTATTTTTTATTATTCTTTGCAGGATGAAGAAGAAACTCACGTTTTTTGTGCACGTTTTCAAAAACTATTGTAGATTTGGGTGCAATTGAATTATTGAAGAAACTTAAATACATAAATAAAAAGATGTGAAATGCTGAAACTAAATCCCTGATTGAACAGTGTTTGTTTTAATTTCTACCTGTGCATGATGTTTGATTAAACCAGTGGTTCTCTAATTATTTTCATGTGAAGGACCCCCAAAATTAAATGTATTTGGCCACGGACCCCATCTCAAAATATTTTGTTCCAGGGACCCCCCCAGAAGCAAAGATTGAGTTACAAATGTTGGCTTTAAAAATATATATATTCAAAGATATACCAAAGTATACAATAATGGTTCAAATGAGAGTGAAGCTATATTAATACATTTAACTGTGGACCCCCTGGTACCCCACCAACAACCACTCGCAATGCGTCGATGCGACGCATTGTGAGCTTGCAGATCTGCTATTTTCAAGATTTTGCTATTTTCAAGATTTTTGATAAATGTTATACATATGAATATGATACCTTGTGAAACGTGACATTTTGTAAGTACTTTCTACTTTTGGTACTTTTAAGTATATTTTTTTTTTAACTAAATTTTGATAACCTGGACTTTTACTTGTAGCAGAGTATTTCTACAGTGCAGCATTGATACTTTTACTTAAGTAAAACATTTGAGTACTTTTCCCACCACCTGTTTGTTACTTATGCTTGTTTATTAAATCTGACTCCGGACCCCACTTTGAGAACCAAATGATCCATAAACTCACAACATGTCACACATTGTGAGCTGGACGCTGGTAGATCTGTTTCCACTCCTTTTCCGCTGTTTCATCGCACTTTGGGATTTAACAGTTTAACAATGTTACAAAGTTCAGTCGTGACATTCTTAATCCCTGAGATTACGTGCATCTTGTTTTTTTTTTGTTTTTTTTAGCAAGTGATCAAATACTTAAAGGTAGGCCAAGTGGTTTTCTTTGGTTAAAATAAGTGTTAAATAGCTTTATATTCTGATAGTACTCATTGCTATAGAGTGTTTGTTCAGTAACAGGAGTCTTCATGTCTCTCGAGCTCTTTATTAAACAGAAAATGCATTTTCAGGTTGGGGTTCCAATTTTATCCAATCAGGATAGAGAGCTCAGACAGGACGCAGATTAAACAAGTGAAATTGGAAGTGTTGACACAAAGAAATGAGCAGACAAAACTGGAACTGGAACACTATAAAAATGAAGCTGATAAATGGTTGCTCTCCTGATTGGTTGAAATTGTGTCACCTACCTGAAAATGTATTTTCTGTTTATTAAAGAGCTGGAGAGACGGGGAGACCCCTGTTACAAACACACTATAGCAATGATTGCTATCACAATATAGAACGTTAACCTTTTAACAAACATTTAGTTTTAACCTAAAACGTCACTTACCCTACTTTAACACTTGGAAAGGTTGCAACATTGCAAAGTGAGTTGGAGAGAGGGATGCATCTCTATTCTGGCTGTCTCAGCTTTAATACAACATTCATGCATCAACATTTGTGTTTTTAATCAAACTCACACGCCGTTTTTTTTTTACCAATACAGTATTTATTGTTGCTCATATTTTGATTTTGATATAATTCCTATGTTACAGATACAATGTGCAATGCTGTATAAAAACAAAACTTACATAATTCAAACCATACTTATTGTTCTACTTTTGACCACCAGAGAGCAGCGTTTCATTTCTGATCTGGTTTACCTCTGCTGTAATCATAAAGGAGAAAAGGATGGTTAAAGGACCACTTCACCCATTTTCAACCTTAGCGTCGTGTAATTGGTCCTCACTGCTGTGCTCAGTATAAGATGGCACAATTTCTATTTGTACTTTCTCTGAGGTCTCTCTGAGGTGGCTTGCGGACAGTTCAGAAATAACCTCTACCAAAGTATGACCAGGCCTGGTCATTTTAATTAAGACTTTGTTTTCTTTCTTTTGAAATTACAATGGCTTCTATTTCAGCCATGCTAACTTTCCAGGAAGAGAGGTTGTAGTTTATATTGGCTTGGATGATGTCACTGCCCACCCCTGAGACAGTGAGTTAGTATAGTATATTATTATAACCTATTATAGCCATGAATGAACATGAGTGAGGTCCAATTATATGAATATAAGGTATGACATTGAGTGAAGTTGTCCTGTAAAATAAGTGGTTTTAAAGAAGCCTGTCTGATTTATTAGGTTCCATTTGCACACTCAGTGTTGCACACCTGTAAGGGGCCATTAGGAACCCCCTCAAGGAACCATAATGGTACCTGGACCACTGGTGTAGCAGAGTGTTTCCAGTGAGAGAATATGCACAACATCAGCACCCTGACTCTGTTTGACCAGAATGGAACACAGCCTTCAATAGTATCATTGGTGACACCTGTGAAGGAAATAAGGAAGAGGCCCAATTTCTTTCCAATATGGCTGCTGTGCATAGAGCCTGTTACAGTATCATGAAGATAATGTTGGAAATGGCTGAAGTGTGTAGGGGATGGAGACGTTGTTAGCATTACGTTGACAACGCTAGAGCGAGTCAACGTTGTTGTGAAATGGATCAGAAAACAGAATCACATGCAGCACCACTACAAACACTTGTACCAGCATTGCAAAAAAATAAAATAAAGCTTTTTGATTCCAAATGTCTAAAAACACTTCCAGAAGTTCTGTTTTGGATGAACGGGGCAATGACTCTCGTTTCCCCTCTACGATAGGCTTCTTGAAAACCCTCGACGGCCTTTTTTTTTTAAAAGCGCAGTGACACTTGAATAGTGGTATTATGAGATTTCCAATGTATAGAGACACCTAGGCCTTGCCACAATGTGTCAAACTCCAAATATAGGCGAAATATTTTGCTCCGTTGATTAGAAATCGATGATCCAAACTAGTCTCCACATTGACAGTTGAAACAAGTCTCAAAGAAACAGGTCTGTGTTTTTGTTACTTACAGTAGGCCTGTTTCTTCTTGACCACAATGTTAAAATGTAATTTAGATAGCTAGTTATTTAAACAGATGCTACTGTAGGTTCATTGTTTACCTGGTATCCTATATAGTTTCAATGTACAGATTATTATTTTTATAGTAGATCATTTAGTTCTCGGTACTATGTACGTGATTGCGTTGCTTATTGTAAGTCGCTCTGGATGAGAGCGTCTGATAAATGCCTACATTGTAAGTCACTCTTTTAGCACGTAAACAAACAACAACAAAGCAGCTTCTGCCAACATAATCACAACTGGATTTAGTGATATTATGTACAGTACTAGCAGAAAGTGCTTTGTTTGCATTCATTTATGTGCTGAAAGAGTGACTTTGAGAGCTCTTTCACTGGAATATCAATTTCTAATCAACGGAGCAACACTGTAAGATATCTCGTCAATATGTTTACCTCAAGGCGAGGTGCAGTAAATATACAACCCAAAACTCTACTCTCCCAAACCCCAGTGAAAGGAGGATAACATAAAAAAAAAAGATTACAACATAAATATGACCTAATGAGAAAAGGGGTAAGAAAACCTTGGCTGATTTTGAAGCTTGTTTTCCAGTTCAGGTTTAAAACCACATGACACCCTTAATGTCCCTGTTCTGATGGGGCGAACATTAGGCAAAAAAGTTTGTAGAACATTGTCCGACAGCCTGATAGTCTGAAAAATGTTAGGTGAGGGTTAGTTAGAATGTGTGCCTTGCCCTGGACCAATGGTACTTCAGATCAATAGACCATGGGACTAATGGCATGGCACCACCATAGCTGACCTTAGAGTATCCCCACCTGAAAAAGCATTTTCTGTTTATTAAAGAGCTGGAGAGACATGGGCGACTCCTTTTACTGCACAAACACTCTATAGCGATGATTACTATCGCAATATAGAGCTATTTAACACTTACAGTATTTTAACAAAACTATCACTTACCCTACCTTCAATTAGCTGCAGCTGTGTTGTTGACTAGACTGCCATGTTTTTAATCTGCTGTAGTTATTTTTTTTAACCTGAACCGGAAAACAAAAGGAGCCTCTAGGGTTTCATGTGCCTTTTAAGCATCATGTTTGATGTTTGCGTGAGCTGTTAATTACATTTTGACATCATTCATGTTTTTTTTCTTTTTGAGTGTCAACATCAATATTTATTAACAAAAAAAAAAAAAAAAAAACTATTGAAGTACCGTAATACTTTCAGGATTTAAAAAAGTGTAAACTTTCTCACAAAATATAAAACGGACACATCCCAACCATAAATAATAAACATGTATTTAGTCATGCACTTGTTCGTAGGGCTGCATACCATTTAGTTCTTAATCTTTTTAAAATCTTACACATAAAATAAATTTTGATATTTCTTCATGTTGGTATGTAATGAATATTTACATTATTATTTATTAGTATCTGAACGGATTAAGTGTTTGGAACGTCAGGCTTTCTCCCACAGTGTGTGTGTGTGTGTGTGTGTGTGTGTGTGTGTGTGTGTGTGTGTGTGTGTGTGTGAATTACTATACTTGAGATGACCAAATGTCTCTTACAAGCTCACAACGCATAGATCTTGTAGATCTGCTATTTTTGGCAGGATTTTTTTTAAAAATGTCATTCATAAAATCGTCCTCACATGTATAGTAATACAAACGTTAAGTGTGTGTGTGCGTGTGTGTGTGCGTGCGTGCGTGCGCGTGTGTGTGTGTGTGTGTGTGTGTGTGTGTGTGTGTGTGCGTGTGCACCTGTGGGCGATTTTTTGTTTTAAATTTTTTGCTAAACTGGAGCAGTGGCTAAAGGTAAAGTGTAAAAGTCTAATTCATACTTCGTCGCATGACAGTGTTGCTCGACACCATCGCGTGACGAGGTATAAACCAGGCGTTATAAGTGTTGGCCTAAAACACACTCTATGAAACTTAAAAAAGGCTTTGTCCACACCGCAGGCAAATCCCAAATGCTCCAATGCGGTCTTTTAAGGACTGACTTGTCCTGATTCAATCTAGATACAGTAGGTCCAAAAATGCAGATTTCGCGGTGTGAACGTAAGCCATAGACATCTTACCATGATGTCACAAAGCTGCCAAAAAGATCAGAAGTGAACTCATGACAAATCTTCTATGCTGTCTTGATGTGGGACGTCACAGGGTTCCATTTGCTGGGGGTGGGCATGCCTCTGCTTTTGATATCCCCCCCCCCCCTCTCGTCATTCAGTTGTTCGGTCCGGTGGGCGTGATAGTGAAATGCAGCGCACCTCAGCCAAGACCCGGAAAAGACGCGCTGTGATTGGCCAGTTGTCACTTTGAGTGGCAGTTGGGGCAAACGCTCACCCCAAAACATGATTTACGATTCTGTCCCTATCGGTATGTAACTCGGACGGCGCTAAGTATGCTCAAGCAAACTTCGCAACGTTCGGCACAGCAACTTGCTCGCTTTAGCTCGCTCGGTGGTGCCTCTGGTGGCTCAAGTTCGCTTGAGACTGAGCGCCTCCGTCGCGGTCCAAAACTATACTTTATTGGCCAAAAAAATTTGTCTGCGGTTGTCGGAAAAAGAGTGCTGGGGCGGAGTCCATGTTTTCTCGTTTTTGCATTCAGCCAATCGCAAGGCGGCAGGGCGGGTCTTGGCTGAGGTGCGCTGCATTTCACTATCACGCGTCTGGATATATTTTATCCCTGCTTACGTCAGACAGTCCCCCCCCCCCCCCCCACGCACACACACAGACGCAAATCTAGATCTGCTACTTTGCTATACGACAGAGTATACAGGGTTTAAGAAAAGACCCCTTCAATTTTTTTTTTTCGTTTTTTTTACAAATGGAACCCTGCGGAGCGCTATATGACAAACCCATGAGACACAAGTCAACTCGTCATAAATCTGAACGGTGCACACAGAAAAATAATGGCTCTTAAATGGTTCTTTAAAAAGGCTAGACTAAAGAACCTTTTAATTTCATGAATTCTTCATGTTCCTCATATGGTTCTAGAGAACCTTTTTTGTGTCCTGTGAGGTACCAGACATTTGATGGCACCTTTTAACCACTTAAATCCTGGTCCCATTTGGGGCATGTTGTCATTAATAGGTGACCATTGTGACGGAAGAGGATAGATATAGATATTATAGGGTTAAAGAGGTCAAGGTTCTTTAAAGCAGTGGTTCTCAACTTGGGGGTTTGCGACCCCCGAGTGGCCATTTTCTCAAAATTTCCTTCATATGCTTTCAACTACGCAACCCTATCGGTTAAGAGGTGTACTGTATTGAACTCTGATATGTTATAACTCTATGAGAAAATGACCGCCAATCAGATTAAAATGCTTTTTATTGAACAATACGGAAGATACGGGTACTTAGACCCGCCCGTTTCAACTTGTTACATCCATGGCTGTGGGGTAAGCACTTTATATTTGAAATATGAACGTTTATGTAGATGTACGGGTTGTAAGTGGAGAAAGTGCCAAAGCCAGGAACAAGTTGCGCCATGACGGTTGTGACAGACGAGCGTCATGTGAACCATGGCTAAGTCGGTATGTGTGCACACGCGCGTTTGTTCGGTGCGTGTGTGTTTGTTAGATCGGTGAGTCGTGAAGGAGGGGAGTCGCGATACCATGGCCGAGTCTTTTTGGGGGGTCGCCAGCCAAACGGGTTGAGAACCACTGCTTTAAAGAACCTTTAAAAGTTCTTCTATGGCATATCACTCTGAAGAGACAGTTTCGGTTCCGGTTGGCACCTTTATTTTCCTGTGTGTCAAATACTGTACTTGTACTGCACTGCACTGCATTGGTTCTCAAAGTGGTGTCTGGGAACCCCCAGGGGTCCTTGGTGGTGGGGGTACAAGGGGGTCCTCAGCAAAATTTGTTAATAATAGCATCACAATCATTTGAACCACTTTAACCATATTTTTTAATACTTTGGCTATTCAAAAATAGCAGATATACAAGATATCACTTTGTGAGCTTGTAGATCTTTTAAATCGTGACAATTTGTGCAAATCTTTGAATATATATATTTTTAATTCTTTATATATATATATATCTTGTTTTATATATATATGTGTGTATATATATATATATATATATATATTTATATATATTTTTTAAACTAAAATCTTTGCTTCTGGAGGTCCCTCTGGCACAAAATTTTTTTTAGATGGGGGGCCACAGCCAAATATATATATATATATATCAATTTGGGGGTCCTTGGCACAAAAAGGTTTGAGAACCACTGCTGTACCCTAATGTACTTGTACTGTACTGTCTGTATGTGTGAGCTGTTCCAACAACAGCAAGGTGGTTGTTGGCTGTAAGGTAGTCGGAGGGTCTTGGCTGTAAGGTAGTCGGAGGGTCTTGGCTGTAAGGTAGTCGGAGGGTCTCGGCAAAGCCTCCAGTGGTTCTACAGAGGGCCTGTCTGAGGGCTCTGCTGTTGAGGGGGGGATCCCCCTGAGCCTGGCTGGGGGGAGGGTCCCGTCTGGGACAGGCCGGGCACCCATGCACCCGCGCTGGGTGGGCGACTGGGCTCCCCGCTGCCCGACTGGTCCAACTCGGCACTGTCGCAGTCCGAGTCGTCACACAACCCCCGACCCTGAGAGAGAGAGAGAAAGATTTTTGATTAAATAAATTGTAAGTAAATTGTGATATCAAACATATCAGACTGTCTACATTCCCCAAAAGGAAATGCATGTATTTAATTCAACCTGACCAAAGCCAAAGTGCAGTAACTAACTTTTTTTTTAACACTAATTGTATCTGTTCTTGAGGTAATTGTTTATCCTCCAAAATCACAAAGGCTAATTTGACATTGGGATACACAAATAAGTCGATGTGTCCAAACACGTAGTTACTGCACTTTGGCTTTGAAGGGCAGAGTAGTGGACCACAATGGAAACAAGCTTCAGCTTTTGTTGTGATTTGATCAACGTTGTTGTTGTTTTTTGCCGTTTGCCATTTACTGATGCCAATAAAATGATTCTATTCTACCCCACCGGACATAAACATTGATGACTGAGAGGAAGGACATCAATAAACTGGTTCATTCTGAAAGACATCAACTGGAACACTTGAAACACTTGAAACAGAGATGTGAATCTGTTCCTCTATGCAGAGCTTACAGTACCTTCCCTGTGGACCTGCCATGTGTTTTTTTTGTTTTGTTTCAACTGTGAATTTTCAGCTCTGTGTGGACTGCCAATGCATTGATACCTTTTTTCCGCTTCTTTTTTTTTGCACCGTATGAATATGACTCATACTGCTGGTTGTATGTGTCTATATGTAGATATCTCTTTCACATGTTTCTTAACTGTTTGGTTTTTGTCTTTGCTATCCCTCTCCATGTAGCATGTTATTTAGACAGATGCACTTGCTTACCTGGCATCCTATAGTTTAGTTTCAATGTACACATTAGTTTTTTGATTGTATATTGTTTAGACCGTCGGTTCTCAAAGTGGGGTCCAGGGACCCCCAGGGGTCCCCAGCTAAATGATGGATAGTTAGGAACCAAATGGACCCTTATGGGTCTGTAACTCTGAGAGTGTACAAATGGAACCAAATGGACCCAACTCTCAGAGTTAAATTAACATTGATTTTACAATATAATTGGGATCCCAGATATAGAAATGCCATTAGATGGGGGTCCGTAGCCTAATGCATGTCAAACTCGGGGTCCATGAAATTTAAATGGTTGAGAATCACTGCTAGAGCCGTAAAAATCTTCTCTTATGGGGGTCCCTGGCATATCTTTTCAAATGGTGGTCCGCGGGCTAATAAGTGTCAATTTGGGGGTTCTTTGACATGAAAAAGTTTGAGTGCCACTGGTTTAGACTGATGCTAGGTTCTTGGTTTACCTGTGATTTACTGAGGCACTACAATGTCTCTCTGCATTTTATGTATGTGTTTACCTTGCTTGTTGTAAGTCGCTCTGGATAAAGAGCGTCTGCTAAATGCCGTCAATTGTAAATCTATCTGTCTGTCTGTCTATGCTTATGAGCAAGTGAAGCCGTGTACCTCATTAGCATTCTGTCCCAGGTCCAGCGGAGGGGTTTTGGGGGCTCGTCCGGGGCCTCCGTCCCTCTCCGATGCGGGGTCTGTGTTGTCGGCCGGAATCTCGGAGCCCTGCGACAGCAGGTCGTCGCTGCGGTCGTCCAGCCGGTCGTCCGTGTTGGTGCTGACCACGTCGGGCGTGCCGCTGTGGGAGTGGTCCGTGGTGTGGCCCTCCTCGCCATCCGACACCGACAGGTTCTCCGAGCTGAACGTCGACACCGACGGGCATTTGGTGATGCTGGTCGGACGTCTGAAAGAAAAAACACGTTGGTTATGTGTTTATTGGTGGTGGGAATTACTGTTAATTTCAGAGTTCGAATCGTTTAGTTCACGTTTACGTGAGCGCATGGGCTACTATAAGCAATAAAGCATGTAATATGTGTGTCCGATCCCACTGACATGACTGCACAAACACAGCACTGTCGTTCACGCTCATTGTACGTTCTTCTTTGTAATAATAATGTAGAAGTAATAAATAACTACAATAAATAATGTCAAGTTAATTTTAAAAAGTAGCTTGCTGAGTAGTTTGCTTCATACGCTCTAGCCTGTGATTCCCTTTCAATAAAACCATAATTTATAGACACAAGTATCACCTACGACATGTTACTGATTATAGAGAATGTTATATCATCATTATCCGTTCATTATTTCCTGTCCAATTAATGAATAAAACTGAAGCGTGTAATTTGGAGAGCATGGCATCGCGCGCAGCACAAATTGTCTTCTTTGAATAGACTATCATCTTATATAAACACGATTGACACAAGGAATTGACACTCACTTCGGCTGATTATAGGAAAATTAGAATCACAGAGATTCGTTGAGAATTAGGAGAGAGGGAGCCTCTGAATGATGTGCCGCTGTGCGCCCGGCCCGACTCCCGACATGTCCATTGCAGCATGCACACTCTACTAAACGAATGTGGCAAAGCGGGTGGTTTAGAATCCGCTATGCGCTTTCCCAAACGTGTGTGGGCAAGATTTTAGGGAAAGCGCAACAACACGCCCACGGCCACACCTCCAGGCGCAAATAACAGAGTCGGCATAATGAATAGCAGGTACTGCGGTCATAAGATACCATTTAGGGACAGTGCCAGCTCCCTTGTGTGTACTTCACAGGTAGCGGGTAGTGCAAACGGGTAAGGCACTGGCAAAGATAGGGCCCTAGTGTAAAAGTCTACCACAGTCTGTCGTGGGAAGAACAGCCCGCCCTCCGTCCTCACTTAGTACTGACTTCCATGAACGCCTGAACGCAACATTTTTCATATCTAGGACGAATCGTTTCTGAACGTCCCATCACTATTGTTTATTGACCTGTCAGTATGATCACTGGTTTATAATAAGCACTGTTGATCATATAAATCGAGCCTTACTCACCGTCTCCGTGGCAACTCCACTTCGCTGTCCACTTCGCCCTCCTCCTCTTCTGAAGACACGCCCCGCCTCTGTAGTCATGGCGACAGGGGCAACAAACGACAAACGACAAACTGAAGACAAGCTGAACATGTTCAGTAGAAACCGTGGCTCTGGACAACTCATTCACTGCCACAATTATTGCTGGCCGCGTTTGCCCACTGCCAGAGATTTTTCATCGAAAAAAAAAAGTACTCAGGAGCCGAGATACAGAATTTTTAAGTTTTAAGTTAACAAGGAAGTGGATGGGAGTCTAGATCTTTAAACAATCATATCTCCTTGGTCTTTGGGTCAAATTTGAAAAAAAAAAAAAAAAAAAAAAAAAAAAATGGCCGAGTCTTTTTTTACGTCAGTGGCAGTGAATGAGTTAATTTACACCTTGTCATCTGATAAACGAAATATAACTGTGAAATGAAGGTCCTTACTTGAACCTCACATAGGGCTATCACGATTACACCGTTTCAGGTGTGAAATTGGCCTCATTTCACACCTGGCAAATCGGGTACGACAATGGATAGAGCACTGAAGTCTGATATTATTGTTATTTACGCATCCTACCTGGGTCGCGTTTTTTTACCCCCCATTCTGAATTCCCATAGACATGTTTAATATCGTGTCAAATAAGAACTGTGTTCCAAAAATAAACAAATGATCCCGGCGGTTTGACTCTTATGGATATGAAGCATCAACTGACGGTGAGAAAACGCTAATGTTACCTCCGAATTTGTAAAATTTTCGCCAGAAACAGACTGTATCAAATATGAGTGACTGACTATCATAAACGATACAGAGCCACCTCCCCGACAATATCGCAGAGACAGTTTGTTTATTTTTTTACCACAATACATAAGTATCCTATGTTATTCTCCATAGAGAAATTACTTCCGCGACCCAGGGGATGAACGAGTGACGTCAGGACTTCTGTACTCTATGAGACTTTACTTTACAGGGAAAGATCAGGATAAGATCCAGAAGTGTGAGGAGGTCAGATGAGGTCATCATGTGTACCTGTTTGCGTGAGATAGCTGCCCGGTACAGAATGGCCGAGGGCGTGAGGTGCTGACCCCCGATCCCCCCCGCCGACGAGCCGCGGGGCAGTCGGACGCCGGCGACAGCCCCAAGCCCCTCCTCCTTGTCCTCTCCGCCCAGGGAGCCCCGCCCCCCGGCCGCGCCCCTCCCGCAGGGCGAGTCGGGGCTGCTGGAGAAGGGGAAGGAGGCGGCGTCTTCGCTGGGCGTGTCGCTGCGGGGCGGGGTCTCCGTCAGGTCGTCCAGGAGGCCCGCCCCGCCCTCCCCTCCTAAGCCTGCCGAGGCGCTGAGGCTCCCGCCCCTCTCCAGACCCCCTCCCACGGAGCAGGAGGAGGAGGAAGGCTCTCCCTTTCCCTTGGCCTCCAGAGCGGTGCAGATCAGATCCGGGCTGGACGAGGAGAGCTGCCTGTGTGGTGTGGAAAATTTAAATGATAAATTATTATAAAAACTAAAATACTATGATTAATTATAATGTATACTAATTAATGAATGATAAATTATAATATTTTTTTATAGCTTTTATTTATATTATATATCATCGCCGTTGGGTGGAAACCTTTGCATGTCTAAAACCAATACTTTTCAGGAAATAGTAAAAAAAAAGAAGAAGCTGTGTTCCAATGGATCCAATGTAGTTATTATTATTTAGTCTCAACTTCAATCTCTTGTAAATATTTTTCATTGGTGCAATATTTATAAAACACACTGACAAACTTAATACTTTCACTTTTTAAATTATTCAAAAACAGCATTCATTTACGGGGGGGGGGGGGGAGTAATACGGTGAAATATGGAGATACAAGGTGTCTAACAGTGGTAACGTTCACACCAAGGGGCCAGCTTCTGAGTTGTAAATTGAGTCTATATAGGAAGTGACAGTTCATATGAATGGCCTGTAGTCGCGCTGTTTCACCCCTGCTGGTGTCAGAAGCAATTAAGCTCCATTCAAGCGGATGGGTTTTTGCTGAACTTTACATTTGATTTTATTATTATTATTATTTATTATGCTTCCAGTCACTAGTTTAAAGTCTTCTTTCAATCACCATGATATGTGTTTTGGTAAATTATGGTCCCATTTATTTTAAATTGATGATAAAGTAGGGTATGCTGCAGAGGGGCGTGGCTATACCTTGTGGTGATTTGATTGACAAGCTACACAACCAATAGCATTAATTCCCCACCCCCGCTCTGGTCCCAACCAATAGCATTAATTTCCGAGTCCATAGGCTATATAAAGATGGCGGATTTGAAATAGCTGAAAAATAGGCTTAATTTACGGTCTATGGGCATAACGCTGTCCATACTTTTTGCTGTCTATGGTTCACACACACCTGGCTTGCTGCTCGTGGCTTAACCCCCGCAGGGCGGCACTGGGGTCCAGCAGCTGCTTGCTGGACGGGTCGGAGGCAGAGATGGCAGAGATGATGTCGACCACCTGGGCGCAGGAGGGCGAGGGCAGGCGGGTGGCCTTGAGGCCCGCCAGGTCGCCGCTGCTGCCCTTGCCCGGCTTGCGGTGGCGGGTCTTGGTCCTGCGGGAGCGGCTGGGCGAGGTGGAGGTCCGGTTGTTGTTGTTGGGGCAGGAGGACGGCACGGTGACCTGCAGCACAGACAGGTCCATCTTGGGAAGGATCACCTCTGACTTGAGGATGTCTGGCCTGGGGAAGAAAGGTAAGGAACAGAGGTGGAAAGAGTACTCACAATGCAGAAATACTATGTTAAGTAAAAGTCCGGTAATCAAAATTTACTTGAGTAAAAGTACAAAAGTATTGGCATCAAAATTATTCTTAAAGTACCAAAAGTAAAAGTACTCATTGTGCAGAATGTCCCATTTCACAAGTTCAAAATGTAATATTTTGAAAATAGTCGATCTACAAGCTCACAATGCTTCGCGATGCGACGCATTGTGAGCTTGTAGATCTGCTATTTTCAAATCGCTTAGGGCTGAAGTGGTTAATATATGTTGTAATAGTAATCATATAGTTCCGGTAGGAGACACAAAGAGTTTCCTTTGTGTCTCCTACCGGAACCGCTGCTTATACCGGTCCACTGGTCATCAAATTATTGGCTTAGGAATGCCAAAAAAAAATATCCATGAATTCAAGTCTCCATGGGGTGACTAATCCATAGAAAGATAGTAATTATTTGGGTGAACTATCCCTTTAATGTTATACATACCTCTTTCCCGAGGGCAGTTTCTGGGGGACGTTCCTCTTCTTGATGAACTTGTCCATGTTGTTGGAGGAGCTGTTCTGTCTGGAGGTGTGATGTTTGAACAGGCCGGGGCACTTCTTATCCAGAGACTGTTCTCTCCTGGAATCACACACCAAAAAAGAGACCGGTGTCCTGTTTCTATGTGATCCTCAAGCCTTTTTCCATTTAGCAGACCCCTAGTTTGATATGATATCGTCTCTGTCAGGTGGAAAACCTCATAAGTCCAAAACTGTAACTTTTCAGGATTCAAATTCAAAAACTGCAAAAGTAGCAGATCTACAAGCGTTTTGGGCTTGTGGATCTGCTACTTGTGATGCTTTTTTGGGACACTGTAGTTTGATCAAGTAGGGAAATAGTTTACGAAAAAACGCGAAAGGTCAAAATATGGAGATAAGAGGTTTCTGATGTACAAGCAACGAAGTGATGCACTGTGAGCTTGTAGATCTGCTATTTTCTGAATAGCCAACATATAAATGGTCCCAACCAATTAATTTCTGGTTTCTTTTTGCATATTCGGATCGGATATAGAAAGATGACGGATTTGAAATCGTTGAAAAATAGGCTTCATTTATGGTCTGTAGAGTCTATGGGCGTCAATTTGTCCATTTCTTTTTTACAGTCTATGGTTTAAACAGCATATAGATGTTGTGGGTTTTGAACGGGTAGGTACCTCTGCAGCTCTTTCTCTTTGAGCTCCAGCTGCAACATGACAGCATTCAGCTCCATATACAGGTTGTTGGCCCTCTCCAACTTGCGCTCATAGTGCTCTCGGATGTCCAACGCATGCCTGAAAGGAACGCAGGAGAGGAAAAAGAAGGTTACTAATGACATCTTGTCTCTGCATGAGGGACTCTCAATACTCTCAGTACAAAAGAAAAGGCACTTGAGGCACTTCTTTTCTATTCAGTGGATAAATGAGGGACACTGGAATATGGGACAACGTGAAAAGGCCCCGATAAACAGACCAGGGAACGACGCACCGTGTAGTTACATGTGTCTGCTGAAGCATTATTATCCCTAATGTAATAGAAGTGCTGTGTTCATGCTGGTGGCAACACAAGTCGCTCGATACGCCCCAGTACCTTATTTGCACAGCAACTTCCTGGTTTGCGCAGGCAGTCACTGGGACTACTTTATTATTACTAAATTATTCTAGTAGTGAAATTGTAATTACAAATGGTTTTAATTGCGATATGTCCTCGATTTTCCTGTCAGCCTTATTTGGTCACCGTTCTAGAATAGCAAAAATCCACAAGAGGCCATGGTTTACTGTGACTTCACAACGGCTAAGAGTGTCGGAAGCCCTCCGCATCGCGCCTAACTGCGATGCCTCTTAGAAAAAAAACTAAGTGGCTCACGTTAAAGGGATAGTTCACCCCCAAAATGACTTTTTTCTATTGATTAGTCACCCCATGGAGACTTGAATTCATGGATATTCTTTAGTTTTTTTTCGCATTCCTAAGTCAATTATTTGATGACCGGCAGCGGTTCCGGTAAGAGACAGAAAGAGTCTCCTTTGTGTCTCCTACCGGAACCGCTGCCTACCGGTCCGCTGGTCACTAATCTATAGAAAAAAAAGTTTTTTTGGGGGGTGAACTATCCCTTTAAACCCTATATAGAGAAAAATTATCCACAAGTGAAACACAGACCTGAGCTCCTCTCTGCGTCGATTGATCAGCTCCTCGTCCAGCCGGTGGAGACAGGTGCCTTCAGATTTAATCTTCTCAAAGTGCTGCTTCACCTCCTCCCGCCACTCCGCCTGGTGAATAACGTTAACGTTAAGTTCTGCTGTCAACAGTAACACCGCTGTTAGCGTCTGTGTTTTCATATGGTCTCTGTCGGGTGGAAACCGCATAATGTCCAAAACTGTTACTTTTCAGGATTCGAATTCAAAAGCATCAAAAGTAGCAGATCGACATGCCGCGTTTCGAGCTTGTGGATCTGCTACTTTTGATACCTTTGTGTGACGCCCTAGTATGATCACGTAGGGCGTTAATTTACAAAAAAGGTTTCTGCCCGACAGAAACGATATTGCCGTTCGATGCAACCATCCGGGGTCACAGACCAGTGTCTCCTGTAAAGCCACAGTGACAGGGCTGTAAGTACCTGAGACTTGAAGTAGGTCTCCTGCGGGGTGGAGAGTACGTCTGCTGACGCTATGTCCAGATGCAGGAGGATCTGCCTGAACGAAGGCCTGCTCCTGGGCTTACAGTTCCTGTAAAGACAACAGCGAGCTTTCAGAAGGATGCTATGCATTCACGGTGCACTCTATGTGTACGAATCAATAATGGTCAGTTATATGGGCCAACATTAACAGCTGGAGATTTAATAAAGGACAAACGTTTCCCTGTGAAGCCGTTCCAAAGCCTTCCATCTACTGCAGCCTCGTGCATATCGTTGCTCGTTGTTCTTGTCCCTTTTATGCCCATATATGGAGATCCCTGATGACCTCAAGTGGTCCATTAACACCTCAGTTATCACCAAGAAAGACCAGAAAAGCTTACACTTCTTGCGGAGACTGAAAAAAGGCATAATGATGGGCCTAGTGATATATGGGCGTCATAGTGATATATGGGCGTATCGGGTTTGTTTATGGTTATGTCTGAGTCAATATGATTCGTCGGTGGTCGGCCCATTAACTTAACACATTAACTGCCAGAGGTATTTTCATATTTTTTTAGCCAGTGCCAGAGTTTTTCATTGAAAAAGAAAAAGTACTCAGGAGCCGATATACAGAATTTTTAAGTTTTAAGTTAACAAGGAAGTGGATAGGAGTCTAGATCTTTGACTAATCATATCTCCTTGGTCTTTGGGTGAAATTGGATTTTTTCACGTAGATCTACGCGATTGGCACGTGGCGGCTTTAAATAGGTTCGCGTAGATCTACGTGATTGGCAGTGAATCAGTTAACCAATTTTAATATAGTATATTTAACCAAGGAAAAGTATTAACAAGAGCTTGTTACTAAATAACTACATTGGATCCATTGGAACACACATCCTTTTTTACATTCCCTGAAAACTAATGGTTTTGGACATACAAGGTTTCCACCTGACAGCCGATATGTAACAAAGTGTCCATGAAATCGGCAGACAATTGTGCTGAAAGACATTTTGCATTCATAGTTTGTGTTGTTACTATAGCACTACTACTGCTATTGGTTAAGTTGTTACTCAACCAAATATGGAGTTATTTGCGTGACATTTGCACCGCTGTACCAAATATAAGTATAGCATGCGTAATACGACTGCATTATTTTACAGAGCGAGCATAAGTCAATACAGTCCCATCCGCTGTGGTGTTCCTCTCGTGTCCAGACATGTTCCGCTGTACTCTACACCTGGAAGGAGGGCCAAGGAGACATTTTCCTACTTCTGTGCGGGTGGGGAACGAGGTGTACTCCTTTGGAGGATGCTTTAGCACCAAAGACAGGGATCAGATTGAAGTCCACGTCTTCCATAGAGTGTCCCTGCGCTGGAGGAAGCTGCCTCTCTTGACAGCTGGACGAGGAGAATGTCCCCTTGAGGTTCCCTCCAACCGCATGTGCCACACAGCTGTGCTGATAGACGATACCGTCTACATCTGCGGGGGAATGGTGGATTTGGCGATAAGAGGGTCTGCCATGCATAGCCATGTTACCGTCAAGGGGCGCAACTGCAACACGCTTTATGCATTTGATGTCGACACCCACACATGGTCCAAGCCCAACATTTCTGGCAATGTTCCAGGGGAGAGGAGGAGCCACTCAGCCTGCGTCTTGGGGAAGGTCATGTATATTCATTGTGGATGGACCCAGCTGACTGGACGCACTAATGGATACAAATTGGACACCACCACAATGGTGTGGTCACTAATTAACACCACAGGCACTCCGCCACCTGTTTCAGAAGATCACTCTGCCACCATCATCGGGACCAAGATGTTTATATTTGGGGGCCGAGGGAACTGGTGGAATATAAGTCGAACAACACAATCAGTGTTTGACATAGAGACCAACTGCTGGCTGAGCACACCTTCTACACAGCTTCGTCCAGAAGGAATCAAGGGTCCCTTGATGATAAGGCATTCAGCCTTTGCCTACAACGGAGAGCTGTGCATAATTGGTGGTCTCGACCAGACCTTCACTGACCTTCTCTGGAAGTTAAATCCAGAGACCTTCTCCTGGAAGAAGGTTGAGCTCAAGGGGAAACGCCTGTTGCTTATATGTCCTGTTGCATGGTGGGGGATCGTATCATCCTCTTTGAAGATGACCTGTTCATCGTGGACTTAAGTCCTAGCCTGAAGACGTTATGTAAGCTAGCGGTTATTCAGTACGGTGTGCAGCAGTCTGAACTCCCACACAACATCAGGTGGGAACTGGCAGCCATGACAACCAACAGGAAGAGAAAAAATAACAACCCACTAAAAGAAAAGAAAAGACAAACAATGTATCTGCTTTCCAAGCCTATGGATGGTCCCTTCACAGCGAGCGAATGAGAGAAGCAGAAATGACGTCATTTTACAAAATAAAAGCTTGTTTTCTTCCTGTTTATTTCCTGCGGGGAAACGGCCATATCTCCCCCTCTTGCTTTATTGCAAAAACCAGCCTGATTGAAATGGCCACAGGTGTGCAACGGATGATTCTTTTCCCCCAATACTACGGGAACCCTGTGCGTGTAACCAGCCGATCACCGTGAGAACGGAGGCCACGGAGAATATTCCATGATTTTTCAAAGGTACGGTAAAGATCACTCTTTTTCTCTGGCAGTGGGGTGACACTATTACACTATCACTCTGGCAGTCAAAGAGTTAACCTCGGGTCCACTGTCTCTCCAGGCTATAGGATCAGACCACTGTCTCTCCAGGCTATAGGATCAGATCAGAGTACATCTGATCCTATCAGAGTACTTCAGTTTTGCCCAGATATGGAGTTTCTTGATAAATAAATAAAAAGTCATAGTTTTTGGTTGCCACTGCGCGACCCCAGCGGCACCTTCCCGCAACCCCACTTTTGGTTGAACTAAAAACATCACGTCTACCAAAACAAACAGTGAAAACATCAAAATACAGCGAGAGGGCAATGTGTTTCTGCAGGTAAACACCACCACACTACTCCAGTGGCTGAAGCCTGCTGGTATGGAGGGTAATTATGTAAAATAGCTAAGATGCCTCTCCAACCCATGCTTAACATTTTATTGATTTTAATCTAGCACACATCGTTTTATTGTTCTTGTTTTTTCTTAATAAAGTTGGTTCCTTCCTTTTCTTTATGTAAAGCAACTTTATGTAAAGCGACTTTGGGTACTTAGTACTTAGAAAAGCGCATATAAATCTGAGCTATTATTAAAGTAACGGACTATGTCAAAAATCACTTAGAGCATTTTTTTTTTTTTTTACTGAAATTTTTATCCCACAATTTTGTAACCCATTTTTTCACCCAGTGCCATTTGTCTAAGCTGTAATCCTGGGCGCTACTCTCCCTCTGTCAGCCTGGGGGGAGCCCGGAACTGAGCTCATGCTCAGGGGTGCACATAACTGGTGCGCAGGTGCACATGCGCACCCAAAATAAATAATGCGCGGCACATCAGACGACGCGAGGCGCTTTTGCGTACCAACAGCTAGGACAGGAATTTCCAAGCTTTTATTTTTTAGCAAAACTAAAAAATAAAAGCCTGGAGATCGAGGCTAGGAATTTACTTCCTGAAGCCACACTCACACAATCACGCTAAAGCACGTGTCGGCCCCAAACCTCGGGGGGTTCACCAAACGGCGTGAGAAAAAGGAACGGCGCAGCACCCCCCCCCCAAGCCCCACCCCCCCCATTGACAAAACTGTCCCGGTGGGCACCGTGCTGAATCCCCCCCCCCCGTTGTCAAAACGGGACCAAGTCACATCTCCAGGTGCTCTTCTGAGTACTAGACCTAAAAAGTTATGTGCACCCCTGCTCATGCTTCCTTCAATGCATGAGGAGTGAGCAGGCCGCTTCTTGTCACCTAACGGGGGAGTTTCCCCGGTAGGACGTAGCGCGTGGAAGGAACACGTTATTCCAACCAGTTCCTTTCCCCTCCATCAGGCGCCCCGGCTGACCAGGGGGAGGAATTAAAAAAAAATCCATTAAAGCATCTTTAAAGTCAGACCGTCTGTGGGTGATCACTCACCAGCACTGTCTGAGGAGGATCTTGAATCCGTCGGGGCAGCTTTCTGGGATGGGTAGCTGCAGACTGTTGTTGCCCACGCCCCAGATGATGGCGGACGAGTCCACGTCCTTGTACGGGACTTCTCCGGTGAGCATTTCCCACAACACCACTCCAAACGACCTGCCACAACGACAAATGACTTACAGTAATGACTCACTGCAAGTGCACAAGAGCAAGAGATCTGTTATCATGGCTTTATTAGTGATGTTCCAGTCTGTCTGTCTGTCTGTCTGTCTGTCTGTCTGTCTGTCTGTCTGTCTGTCTGTCTGTCTGTCTGTCTGTCTGTCTGTCTGTCTGTCTGTCTGTCTGTCTGTCCGTCCGACTGTCCTTCGCATATCTCGAGAAGCGTTCACCCGATCCACTTGTACCGCTGAGGACCCAAAGGAGTTCAGAATTGATCATGAAGGCGATTGGATGAGCGATTCTCGGCTCCGGACGGGCACGGATATCTCTCAACCACTCATTACATATATAAAGCCATACTGTTTGTTACTAAAGAGCTTATTGGACTTCATATGATCTACAATGTGTGCCCTAATACATTTGTCCATTCACACTGTTTCAGCTCGAGACCCAAAAGAGAAATTTGGTATCTGTCCGGGACCCGGGAATTTATTTTTTTAGTCCCACAGTTATTTGTTAAGCAAATGTCAAAAAACACTGCAATGGAACCAAGTAAGTGCAGTATGGAGTGTGAAGTTTGATTCATTGATTGATTGAATACTTTATTAGCAGTTTGCAAAAAAAAAAGCACAGGAAAGTACAGTTCTAAGAGCTAAGAGGATTTAAAACCCAAGAAAGCGTATGGCTTGTTTCCATTGGGGTCCTTTGTACTCGATTCATAGAGAAGTCCATCTGATGAAGTGCAGTATGGACTTAAGTGTGAAGTCCATCTGATGAGCCATTTCTGTAGTTTTGACATCACTTTGGTCATGTGACGCATCATTCAACACTTGTTGCTTAAAGCATAAATAGGCTCTATGCACAACAGCCATATTGAAATTGGGCGTCTTCTTTACTTCCTTCACAGGTCTTACCAATTATACTAATTAAGGCTCTGTTCCGTTCTGGTCAAACAGAGTCAGGGTGCTTATATTGCGTATGTTGGTTCACAGACCCTCATGGTTCTTGAAGGGGACCTTGAAGGGGTTCCAAATGGCCCCTTACAGGTGTGTAACTCAGAGAGTGTACAGATGGAACCAAATGGTTCCATCTGTACACACTCAGAGTTATGAGGGTCCTTGAAATTTAAAAGTTTGAGTCTGTGCTATGTTAAATGGAACAGAACCTTCATTAGTATCATTGGTAACACAGATGAAGGAAGTAAGAAAGAGGCCCAATTTATTTCCAATATGGCTGCTATGCGTAGAGCCCATTGACCTTGAGGCAGACTAATTCATAACACATTTGCTACCAGCAACATTTGCTTCTTTAAGTATCCAGAAAAAAAGAACACCAACAACATAAAGTACAGTATTTTTTTTGGGGACATTTACCAGATATCTACTTTTTCTGACACTGGCTCGTTCCTGATGACTTCGGGAGCCATCCACGCCACGGTGCCAGCGAAGGACATCTTGGTGCTTTTGTCACTGAGTTCCCTGGCGGTGCCAAAGTCGGAGATCTTTACCAGGTCGTCGTGTGTGATCAGCATGCTGTAAAAAGCCCAGGGGAGAAGAGACATCACTACATGGGTTTCAGTCCTTTTTAGCCACCGTAAAGCCAAATTCACACCCGTGCACGCGGTCTGAGAAACAGCAAGGTTCAATGATGGCAGTGGTTCTCAAGCTGTGGGCCACGAGGGTATTGCAAGTGGGCCCCCACTTACAGTAATTGGCAAAACACTAAGATTATATTAATGATAATATGCCACAAAATGTGGAAAGTCCTAGGCTTAGATAGATAGATAGATAGATAGATAGATACCTTTATTGATCCCGCTGGGGAATTTCTGTCGCCCAGAGGCTGCACAGCAGTTAAGAGTTACATATACAGAGTAAGGAAAGTACTGTCGTATACAGCAATACAAAGGCAAGAAAAACAATAAGAAACACCGTCAATACAGAACAGTAGGGGAGTGCCGACTAATTTCACGATACGATTTTGGGCTCACGATATCGATACGATACAGCTCTTTTTTATTATGAAAAACCTTATGAAAATATATGGGGGGGGGGGGGGGGGGGGGGGGGAAGCAAATGCAAAACAAATACTGCTGTTTTTGCATTATTATTATTGCAACAAGAAAAAAACGCCAAAACGATGCATATCGTATCGCGATATATCGCGGGACGATATATCGGCACACCCCTACAGAACAGTATACAATCGTATACACCAATACAACTATCCTGCACTATGCAGAAACACAACAACGCACGGTTACAGTGTCCTCACCGTATCCTGCCCCCAAACTAATAAAATGTCCATTACAATCAGTGCAATGCCAATCAAATAAAGTGTCCTTTTCAATCAGTGCAAAGTGTTCACAGTGCAATCAGTACAATAACCAAACCCTAAAAGTGTCATTAGAGGTCAGAGTCCTTGGTACGCATCTATTATTCCAAGTTACGTTACAGTTGACCTGGCAGAGCGACCACTGTGTGTCTCGTTGTGAATCCTCATAGCTACCTGCACAAAGGACCTGCCAAGTCTCACACAGCTCCACCCCCCGGGGAGGTGAATCTGTTGTTTCCTCTCCTGCTCAAATGCCCCACTATATCTAGGTGGAAGGGGTGGGAGGGGTTCTCCATGATGGCATCCGGCTTCCTCACTGTATGCACCTCAGCCACCTCCTCCACCCCCTCCAGTGAGGTCCTCCTCCACCTCCTCCACCCCCTCCAGTGAGGTCCTCCTCCACCTCCTCCACCCCCTCCAGTGAGGTCCTCCTCCACCTCCTCCACCCCCTCCAGTGAGGTCCCCATGACGGTCTGGGCGTACCCTCAAAGGTTCATGTTGCTTTGTTCCTCTCCCATTGGAATGGTTATCATTCCCGCCCGTTCCCGCTGTACTGGTATTTAATATCATTTGTTTTAAATTCACGTTTTAAGTTAGATAGTGTTGAGCTACTTCTAGTGGCTAGTTTTCTACAATATAAAAAAATACATTGCAACTGTAGCCTGGCTGGGCTGGAGTGTTGTTTACTGCAGTTGTTCTCAACCTGTGAGTCCTGAGAGATTTTTTTGGGGGGGGGGTCCCCAGATGACAGCTAGTGAAGTGACAATTTCATGACTTCACATTCCCTGCCAGAGGTTTTTTTTTATTTTACTTCCCCCAGTGCCAGTGTTTAAATTGTTTTTACACAGGAGCCGAGATACAGGATTTTAAAGTAATAAGTTAACCAAGGAGTGAATGGAGCTAGAAATATTTGGATCGTGATATCTCTGGTTCTGTGTGGATAAATTGAAAAAAACGGTTATACTCGTGGATGGCAGTAAACGGGTGTATTTTTCATCAACGGTTATACTCGTGATTGGCAGGTAAAGTGTTAAGACCTTTTTAATACCAAAAAAAAATAACTGCATCAAAAGTAATCAACAAACTATACTATAAAAAGTGGTCAAACATTGGCCAAATTGTCTAATAATCTAAGAAAGCTGCAAAAACTTTTGAAAATAGCAGATCTACAAGCTCACAACGCCTCGCAACGCGAGCTTGTAGATCGGTCCCCAGTTCAAATATGATTATTTTAGGGGGTCCCCATTTCAAATATGATTATTCTGGGGGGTCGCGACCTGAAAAGGTTGAGAACCACTGGTTTACTGTACCGTCATTCTCTCTGTTATGAAAATTTCTGAAAATATATTGTGTTGTATTGTGACATAGAAAACTCTTTTCTGTTATCTCTGTATAGATGTTCTGTTTTTCAGAGTTAAATTTATTTATTTTGTCTAGTTAATTGAGTTTACCCTGGCTAGTTGGCTGTTGTTTGGAGGGCAGTGCATTTTCTTTTTCAACGTTTTTAACGTTTGTGGTAGTTTTATTGTTTTGTGTTACAGTTTTACAAAGAAAAGAGAGATGAGGAGTAAAGAAGCCAATCTTATTCAAGCCTTGAGGGTTCTTTTCATTCCTCAAATGTTAGCTTAAATGTGTCTAGTTTGGCAGTTCTTCAAGCCAGGACAGAATACCCGCCATGGTTTCATTGCCGACCGCCCGCAGCAACGTTTAAGTACCGTCTAGTCCTGCACTATTTCCATTGGGACCCAAATACATTATAATAACAGAAAGCATAGAATATGAGAGAGAGAATTACAGCACCAAGGACAGCGACAAAGTGGGCAGGGCTCGGTACTCTCCAGTGGGTCATTAACCCATTATGACCGGGGAACGCATCTGTGTCATTTTAGATTGTAACCACTATAACCATTATCTTATACTTTGGTTATTCAAAAATAGCAGATATACAAGCTCAGTGCTATGAGCTTGTATATCTGCTATTTTTGAAAAATCTTGAAAATGTGTGCAAATCTTTGAATATAATACATTTATTAAGCACAATTTGTTTTACTCAAATATTTGCTTCTGGGGGGTCTCTGGAACAAAATATTTTGAGATGGGGGTCCGCAGCCAAATACATATCATTTTGGGGGTCCTTGACATGAAAAGGTTTGAGAACCACTGATATTATAGCAACATAAGTGTTTCAAGAAACTGTTAGGATTTAGAAGACATTTGTAGAATCCACCAGAAGCAAAGATTTTAAATGTTTGCTTTAAAAATATATAAATATTCAAAGATTTGCACATATTTTCAAGAAGAAAAATAGCAGATCTACAAGCTCATAGCACGGCACTCGGTGCCGTGCTATGAGCTTGTAGATCTGCTATGTTTTAATAGCCAAAGAAATCAAAAAATGACACAGATGCGTTCCCGGTCTAAATGGGTTAAATAGATGCATTATACCGTTCCTCTCGTAACATTTTGAAATGACATTCTCCTCCAGTTCCTTTACATTTTTGTCAGTTAACAACCGAGAGATGTGTCCAAAATGTCAGACCTGTGCCTCCTTACTTTTGCTTTGCTATTGTAATCACCAGCTTTGACCTTCTTTTCAACCTGGTTTGTTGACTCCATGCTGTGCTCCATGCTTCGCCCACACTGTTGCATGCTTCTGGTCAACTATGCAGACGCTCTATTGCGGGACGGTGTGGTGAATCTCGTATTTTTATTTTCTTCCAATTATCAGTGTTGGGGATCTTCATTCACCATAAAAGAATTGTGATAAAAATCCTTCACAGGGTTGAGTAAATGATAGAGACAAAAAAGGTCATTTTGGGGGTATTCCTTAGTATTCCTTTAATCTGTTTAATCCTGGCATCCTAACATTAGGCAAAAACTTTGGGCATGTCATTATAGGCTAAAAACAAAAATATTATAATGATTAAAGGAGTAGTTCACCCAAAAAATGACTTCTTACACACCCCATGAAGCCTTGAATTCATGAGGATTTTTTGGGGTTTTTCCTACCGGATACATTTGTATCTTTCTGCCGATAATCAAATTATTGGCTTAGGAATGCAAAAAAAAAAATCCATGAATTCAAGGCTTCATGGAGTGTTTGTAATTGATAGAAAATAAGTCATTTTTGGGTGAACTATCCCGTTAATGACTATTTTGCCAATTGTGGTTAAGACAATGGGGGATTTGCTTTCTGGTGTTGGTCGATCACAGTGACTTACTTGGGGGACTTGAGGTCTCTGTGGATGATCTTGTGGAGGTGTAGGTAGTTCATGCCACCGGCGATGCCCATGGCCCACTCCATCAGCAGGGAGGGGGTGACCTTGCGGCCGGCCCTCAGCACCTCGTACAGCTGCCCCTGGGCACAGTACTCCATCAGGATGCAGTAGCATGGGGCCTGGGTGCATATCCCCCTGGGAGGGGTGGAGGAGAAGAGGGAGGAAATACTGTGAGACAGGGGGTCCGGCACCCCTAGGGGGTCCTCAGATTTGCTACAGGGGGGCCGCCAAATCTTTGTGTGATATGAGTATTTTTTTTTTTACATTAACCACTTGAACCCTAGCTATAGCATCTCTTTTCTTAGGAGAACTTTAGCCAAAAATAGCAGATCTACAAGCTCGGCTATTTTTGGCTAGGAGGTATAGGTGTAGAGGGAAAAAAAGCTTGTAGATGTGTGAGCTTGTAGATCGGCTATTTTTGGATAAGAGGTGTAGAGGGGGAAAAGAGCAGACCGAGTAAATAAATTAAAAGTTTAATCTGAAACACAATTTTATACAATTATGTAGTGGGGGTCCCTGTTTCATCTCTCTCTCAGCCAAGGGGTCCTTGGGTGGGCAAGGGTGACAACGTGTGAGAGTAGCAGTAGCAGTAGTAGAGAAGTAGCTCAACTCAAACAAGGTAAACACATTTAAAAACACTTTTAGCTCCATATTTCAACTGTTCAAAAGATTGCCGCACAAAAGTAGCAAAAATGGCGGATCTAAAAGCTCACAATGCGTTTCGTCGGGATACATTGTGAGCTTGTACATATGCTATTTTCGCAAATAAAAAATAAAGTAAGTGGAAGTGGTTAAAAGAGTATAGTTCACCCAAAATAAATCATATTTTCTATCAATTACACATCCCATGAAGCATTGAATTCATGGTGTTTTTTTTATTTTTTGCATTCCTAAGCCAATAATTTGATAACCGGCACAGTCTCAATGGAGACTCTTTGAGTCGCCGGTTATCAAATTATTGGCTTAGGAATGCAACAAAAAAATACATATCTCTGTGAATTCAAAGCTTCATGGGGTGAGTAATCGAAAGAAAAAAATGTCATTTTGGGGGTGAACTATCCCTTTAAGTCTGTCTGTGGGTTTTATAATATTGAACCAATGACAAGTATTACGAAGAGCTCGTGACTAAATAATAACTATACTTGGATCCATTGGAACACATGTTCCTTTTTTCTATTTCCAGAAAAGTTACGTTTTGGATATCCACCTGACAGCGACAGAAATACTGTAGCCTATACTAAAACGCTACTTCTGCAGTTTCATTACAGCCATGCCTTCCAGAGACTGGGTGTGAATGATGGTTCCTTACTTGAAGGTGATGATGTTGGGGTGCTTGAGCTTGCGGAGGTGTTTGATCTCCGTCTCCTTGATGTCTCGCACCTTCTTCACAGCCACGTCCTCGCCGTGGAACCGGCCCAGGAAGACGGCCCCCTGCGCACCGCTGCCCACCCACTGCAGGTCCGAGATCTCCTCGAACGGGACCTCCCACGAGTCTACTGAAAAACACAACACAGCGTAGAATTTTAAAAAAAGTCCCCTAGGGTAGGTACCCTCACAAAAACATGCAGTAATCCTGGTCTCTATACTGCCTCCCCCTGGTCAGCCGGGGGGCCTGATGGAGGGGAAAGGAACTGGTTGGAATAACGTGTTCCTTCCACGCGCTACGTCCTACCGGGGAAACTCCCCCCTGTCAGGTGATAAGAAGCGGCCTGCTCACTCCTCATGCATTGAAGGAAGCATGAGCTCAGTTCGGGGCTCTCCCCAGGCTGGCAGAGGGAGAGTAGCGCCCAGGATTACTGCTTAGGCAATTGACACTGGGTGAAAAATGAGATACAAAATCGTGGGATAAAATTACATTAAAAAAAAATAAACACAGCGTAAAATAGATCTCCTTGAACGGGACCTCCCAGAACTCTACAGCAGGGTCTTCAACAGGGGGTCCAGGACCCCCTAGGGGGTCCTCAGAGTAACTACAGGGGGGGGTGCCAAATCTTTATGTGGTAGGGACTTCTTTTTTTTACACTAACCACACCCTATCATCCCTATTTTGAGGGGAACGTTATAGCCGAAAATAGCAGATCTACAAGCTTGTAGATCGGTTATTTTCGGCAGAGAGGTTTGGTGTAGAGGGGGAAAAAGAGCAGACCAAGTACAGAGCCAGCGGTCAAGTTTGCAAAGTATTGAAGGTTTAAGTGCTTAAAATAATGTCTGAAAACACACATTTAACATGAATACAACATGAAGTGTGGGGGGGGGGGGTCTCTCTCTCAACTAGGGGGTCCTTGGGCTGAAAAACGTTGAAGACCCCTGCTCTACAGACACAACACATCACAACGTAAAACACATTGAAATGTTGTTCATGGCAGGTACCAGCATCACTTTTTTTTTTTACCTTCGTATGATTCTTCTTGGCTTGTTTTTTTTTTATCCTTGACTTATTTTTCTCTCCCTTGGCCTTTTGAAATCTAATTTCTTTCCACACTGTAGAGCTAACCTTGGAATACAAGAATACCACTGCTTGCAATGTCGCTACCGCCTGTATTGTGTGAGCGGGGGAGCAGGGGAAACCATTAGAAAGTTGTGTAAGTGATGACCCTTTAAGACCGGGAACGCATCTGTGTCATTTTAGATTTGAGCTATAACCATTATTTTATACTTTGGCTATTCAAAAATAGCAGATATACAAGCTTGTAGATCTGATATTTTTGAAAAATCTTGAAAATGTGTGCAAATCTTTGAATATATATATTTTTAAAGCAAACATTTCTAACTCAAATCTTTGCTTCTGGGAGGTCCCTGGAACTACATATTTTACAAATGTTCGCTTTAAAAATATTCAAAGATTTGCAAAAAAAAATCACGATTTTTTAAAAATAAGCAGATCTACAAGCTCATAGCGCTTTACTTGATGCCACACTGTGAGCTTGTATATCTGCAATTTTTTAATAGCCAAAGAAATCTAAAATGACAGATGCGTTCCCGGATCAAATGGGTTAATATATATAAAATGGTAAATGGTGCATTCATATAGCTCACACACGCGCACGCGCGCACACACACACACACACACACACACACACACACACACACACACACACACACACACACACACACACACACACACACACACACACACACACACACACACACACACACACACACACACACACACACACACACCAACCCAGGGGGGAAGGTGGGAACTCATTCTTTTAATTTGTGGAACACAGTTCTTATTATTATGACGTGATTTAGAATGCAGAAAACAACTCTCTGACCCTGAGGGAGAACGGACGTGACGTCAACCAGGACGTCTGTGCTCTAAAAGACACAGAGGACAAAGTGTGTACTATACTGTATCTCTCTGACATTAATTAATTGCCGTCTGGTTGCGTTTGTGGTCCCTTGGAGAGGGATTCTAGAGGTTTGTACCTCCTAACCTCCTCAGCAGTGACAGTCATAGCCACTTGGAATAGAATCTGAAAACAAAAACTAACTTATACATCGTGAGCATGACCCCAAAGATAATGTGTACCGATGTGTGTGCGTTTTGGACAACATCTGTAGGAGCTGTAGCAAAAACTGTGTTTTGAAGAAAATGCCAAAGGGCGGAAAATGCAATCCGGCACAAATGGCCGGGGCCAGTATGGAGAGAGGGGTTCCAAGTAATTGTTTTTATTGCACGACCTACGGTTCAAGAGTTATTGGCCAAAACATGAGGCCGATGTGAAAAATGTGTGCTGGACGTTCTTTCATTGGCCCGTGCGTGCACAGTTTCACAGCATTCGGGCGCTGCGTTCATGAGTTGTGGCCTTCGGCGGTCCGCCCTGGTGGGAGACGAAAATAGTCTAATACACTAAAACATTGCTATAGGCTATCCCCTTTGTGTCTAACCTTATGGACCTAATGTCTAACCTCATGTACATACTGTTCAGATGGATTATGCTATGTGTATATGTATAGATATCTTCGATGTTTGCCTATCCCTGCCATGTTTGTATTTACAGTTTTGATTTATCCTGGCTCTCCCTGTCCCTCTCCCCATTTTCTCTTCCTGAAAGTAACAAATATATTTACATTTTTTTCTCTCTTTTCTTTTTTAAGATATCATCTACATCTGGGGAAAGTATAACTTTCTGGGACTACTCCAGAGGGAGGGCAGGGCCACTCAGCCTGTGTCTTGGGGAAGGTCATGTATATTCATGGCGGATGGACCCAGCTGACTGGACACACTAATGACACCTTTAGGTTGGACACCACCACAAATGGTCTGGTTTTTAATTAACACCAGAGGCACTACGCCACCTGCTTCAGAAGGTCACTCTGCCACCATCATCGGGACAAAGATGTTTCCTTTTGGGGGCCAAGGGGACCTGCAGTGTTTCTACTACAACAACATCATCAGAGGGCTTGACACAGAGACCAACTGCTGGCTGAGCACGCATTCTGCAAAGATTCTTCCACATGGCCGCCTGTGGCATTCTTTAACTAGCCTCGCATGGCCAGACTATATCACCGCATGGATATGAGTCTGGTGCTTCTATGAGGATGTTTTTTTTTCCAAGTGCGGGATCAAAATAATGGCTCTGGAGTCTGGACGCATTTGGTTAGACCTACAACCAACTACCAATTACAGTCTCCCATATTTGAATACTGGGCCCTGATTGGTCAACCCAGACAATGCATAGTATTTGAAGTAGTTGCATGGTGGGAGATAGTATCATCCTCTTTGAACATTACCTGTGCATCTTAAGTCCTAGTCTGAAGACGTTATGCAAGCTAGCAGTTATTCAGTACGGTCTGGAGCAGTCGGAACTTCCACACATCAGGTGGGAACCGGCAGCCATGAATAACAACAGCAACTGAAAACAATCTGTCCACTAAAAAATATATAAAATACATTTAGAAAAATGTGCTCCTTGGAAGCACAGGTCTCTGCCAGGGCAGGTATTTTATTGTGGGCCAGCAATGTTTCACGTCAATTGGATGCTGCGTTCATGATTTGAGGCATTTTGTTCTAAACAAGCCACTCCTGCAAACTTTGGAAGCCAATCTGAGCCAATCAGGATGGAATGCGAAAAATCACACAGATCCGTCTTGATCAAATGACTATAGAGATCATGTGTACAGATAGGCGTGACGAAACCTGTAGAAGTAATAGCAAAAATCATCTCCTGGTGGCGCTATAACAGGCTGATGTGAAAAATGTGGAGGCCATTTCTTAGTTGTTGTAGTGGGAATGTGCGTGCAAAGTTTCACGGCAATCACACATTGCGTTCATGATTTGAGGCATTTTGTTCAAAACGGGCCACTCGTGCAAACTTTGGAAGCCAATCTTAGCCAATCAGAATTGAATATGAGAAATCGGACAGATCCGTCTTGATCTAATGACTATAGAGATAAAGTGTATCGATTAGCGTGATCTGTAGGAGTAATATAAAACATGTGTTTAGCAAAAATTTGCCTCCTGGTGGCGCAATAAAAGGCCGATGTGGAAAATGGCACATTGGCAGAGGTTCTTCCTTGGCTCACAGGGACAGTTTCACGCTGATCGGTCCAACATTGCCGGTTATTAGCTGCTCACACTAAGACAGAATGACACACGCACACACACGGACGGACGGACAGGGGCGAATACATAGACTCGGCCACGCGTTCGGCCTGGTGGAGACTATTAAAACTGAGGATTTCAACTGTGTGGTGTCTAAGAAGAGATGTGTGGACGTGCAGAATAAAAGAGACCAGCAGATGAATAGTTTATGAGGTCCAGTCAAAGTGTTGATATCTGAACACGTACGTCACCTTGCCAACAGCTCTGAATCCTCACTCTGCCTAACAGTGAATGAACAGCTGCTACACAAAGCAATAAGCCACCAGCTTTCATTTTGTCTACGAAAAATGTTTGTCGACTACCTTTTTTCACTGACAAAAACTAAATGGAACGAAGCTATGATGACTAAAACTATGACTAAATATATTGACAATTTTGTCAACAAATAAAAACTATTATACAAAAATATTGGTACTAGTGGAGACTGGAGAAGAGATCCAGTAGAACTAAGGCAAGTTATTTTATGCTTGGTTAGGCTCGGGTGTCGCACTCCGAAAATAGACGATCTACAAGCTCACAGCGTCTTGCACTGTTTGTTTTCTAGCTTGTCGTTGTGCTATTCTAAATTAGTTGCTTTCAACCTGCGTGTTCAGTAGAGTAGGCCTTACAGTACCTTCTGGTGTGTGTGTGTGTGTGTGTGTGTGTGTGTGTGTGTGTGTGTGTGTGTGTGTGTGTGTGTGTGTGTGTGTGTGTGTGTGTGTGTGTGTGTGTGTGTGTGTGTAGTAGAGTAGGCCTTACCTTCTGGTGTGTGTTTGTGTTCGGTCAATCTGGGAACCCAGCGCCAGTGAGAATGAAAAACAGCGCCCTCTGCTGTTTGTACTATCTCTCACTGGCTCTGGGACAATGACAACGTAGCACACGTGCGCAAAGGAAACCGGGGTTTTGGTCTGCCTTCAGCTTTCACTTCCGGTGGTGCCACTATGTTTTCATTCCCACTAACAATATTTCTACACGGAACACTAACACCACTTCTCCCAGAGAACATGGATCGTTTTGGTTATAAGCCCACTTGTTTCTATGATGAAAGAGTAAGTTAAAATGTGAATATCTTTCCGTGGTTTTGTCTGCTCCGCGGACGCTATTGTTAAATTAGTTTGGGTTTGTTTCGAGGGGGAAAGATCGACGGACACATGAATCCCGCCCACTACATTTGATTGGGTAAGCGCGGCCTGCTTCCTGATCTGAAGGCACGCCCAACTTGTTCGGTAGAGTAGTGTGTGTTTGTGTTCAGTACAGTAGGCCTGGTGTGTGTGTGTGTGTGTGTGTGTGTGTGTGTGTGTGTGTGTGTGTGTGTGTGTGTGTGTGTGTGTGTGTGTGTGTGTGTGTGTGTGTGTGTGTGTGTGTGTGTGTGTGTGTGTGTGTGTGTGTGTGTGTGTGTGTGTGTGTGTGCGTGTGTTCAGTAGAGTAGGCCTTACCTTCTGGTGTGTGTGTTTTCAGTAGAGTAGGCCTTACCTTCTGGTGTGTTTGTGTTCAGTAAAGTAGGCCTTAGGCCTACCTTCTGGTGTGTGTTTGTGTTCAGTAGAGTTGGCCTTACCTTCTGGTGTGTGTTTGTGTTCGGTAGAGTAGGGCCTTACCTTCTGGTGTGTGTTTGTGTTCGGTAGAGTAGGGCCTTACCTTCTGGTGTGTGGTGTTTGTGTTCGGTAGAGTAGGCCTTTCCGATCATGGTCCAGACGGGTTTCAGACATCCAAACAGCCCCTCCAGAAACCCCCCGCCTCCCGCCTGCAGCCGGACGTTCTCCGAGTGGCCGCGGACGGCGCCGGCCTCCGAGCTGAGCCCCGCCTCGGCCCCGCCCCCTCCCCCTCCCCCGCCACACTGACACGCCTCGTGTTCGTGCAGCTTCAGCACACTGTTGTCAAAGTGGGCGGGGCCTCCGTCGCTGCTGGGGGTGGGGCTGCTGCCGCAGGTGTGGGGCTGGGGGGCGTGGCTCCCCCCCCCACCACCCGGTCCCGTGTCCTGTGTGACGGACAGCACGTTGCGGATGACGCACTGTGTAGGGGTCAGGTCCATTTCGGGGGTGCAGGCGTTGGAGGGCATTTCGCCATCCAGCCGGCGGTAGGCCTGCTCTGAGATGGGGGTGCTGAAGCCCGAGAGGGAGGGGGAGGGGGTCTCATGGATGCAGGTCCCGCTCATCGGGGGGGTGAGTCCATCCACACCTCAAAGTGTGGATGGAAAGGTGAGCAGAGGAAGGGACCCGAGTCTGAAGGGAGAGAATTACAAGGGAAATGTGTTAAAGACGTGGTGAAATTAAACAAATACGGGTTTCACACTTTTAGAGCATGCAATTTGTTTTGTGTATTCTTATGTCAAAAGTCCCTAAATGTTTTATTACAACCTGAAAAGGCAAACGTATACTGCGAGATGACATAGATATAGGCCCTTATGAATGTATGTGAATCTTGATTTAATTCACCTGCTTGATTCCCATAGCTCACGTTCCTCCACTCGCTCCTGATTTTAATTAGGGAGACATTATGGGGCTGCTACGTTCTTTATCCAACTCCAGATGGCGGCCAGATGGTGCATTACTCGTATTGAACTTAAACAGTACATTAAAATATGTATCAGATACATATTTTAATGTACTTAAACAGTACATTAAAATATGTATCTGATCTGTGTGGAGTTTGCATGTTCTCCCCGTGTCTCCCAGGGTAGTTAATACCCTCACAAAAACATGTAGTAATCCTGGTCACTATACCGCCTCCCCCATGACAGCCGGGGCGCCTGATGGAGGGGAAAGGAACTGGTTGGAATAACGTGTTCCTTCCACGCGCTACGTCCTACCAGGGAAACTCTCCCCTGTCAGGTGACAAGAAGGTCAGTTGGCTCTCATGCACTGAAGGAAGCATGAGCTCGGCCCTGGCCTCCCCAGGCTGTGGGGGACTGGTGTAGCGCTGGTGTAGGGCTGGTGTAGCGCCCAGGATCACTTAGGAAATTGGCACTGGGTGAAAAAAAATGGGTTACAAAGATCGCGGGATAAAAATTATGGCAAAAAAATATATATATGTATCTGAAAACATCTGAGGTGAGAAATACGCATGGCACTACATGAACTTGTCTCAGTCAGTAGAGCTCTCTGTCCACCCACTGTACGACGAGACAACATGTGAGACCTCCTCTATCCACACTGGGCAAGACCTATAGCCGGTTGAAGTTGGCAGAAGTACCGCCCACGGAAATGACGTTGACGCTTTACAAATCTGTTTACTTTCTCTGTGAATGAAACGGGTGTTGTGATTGGTTGAAAAAGATCATTTCCGGGGGAAATATATACGACGGAAGTTCCACCCCTGTAGACCCTCTCCAATGTGATACAAATACAAAAGTAAAGAAACTGCAGTTACTAGTTACTTTCCAGATATAAATTATTATATTATAAAACATACATTAAACACTTTTTTATAACCACTTATTTTATACCTAGGCTATTTGAAAATAGACGATCTACAAGCTCACAATGCGTCGCAACGCGTTGTGAGCTCCCTCATGAGAGTGAGACCCCTCATTGTGAGATCATAAGACCCAATTATTGAATGTCAGTCTCCAGGTTTTCTTCAGAATATGTATGACACTTATTAACTATGACACTATGGCGCATTAGGAGTCCAACTAGTCAAATTTAATTTGACAAAAATATCCACCACAAGCCAGCATGGTGATGACCCCTGGGGACTCCACCTTATCCCGTAGCACTCGACCTAGCCTTGACGACCATGCAGTCTTATGCAAAGGTTAAAATGTAATTTAGATAGCATTAGACAGATCAGTTCATTTATTGACCTGGCATCCTATAGTTTCTATAGTTGCATTGTACAGATTATTTATTTTTTTATATACTGTTTAGACCAGTGGTTCTCAAACTTTTTAATGTCAAGGACCCCTAATTTGACACATATTAGCCCGCGGACCCCCGTTTGAAAAGATATGCCAGGGACCGCCACAAGAGAAGTTTTTTACGGCCATAACAGTGATTCTCAACCATTTTAGGAGGATCCCCATTTAAATGGATCAAGCCAAGGACCCCCATTTTTTTTTAATCTCTGGGGCCCCAGTCTACACTGTAGTATCATCAGTGTTAATTTAACTCTGAAAGCGTACAAATTGTTTCCTTTTGTACGCTCTCAGAGTTACAGACACAAGGGTCCATTTGGTTCATATTCTTAACTATCAATCATTTGGCTGGGGACCCCCTGGAACCCCTTCAAGGACCCCTGGGGGTCCCCGGACCCCACTTTGAGAACCACTGGTTTAGACTGATGCTAGGTTCTTGTTTTACCTGTGATTCTAGTTTAATGAGGCACTACACCGTCTCTCTGTATTTGATGTATGTGTTTATCTTGCTTACTGTAAGTCGCTCTGGATAAAGAGTGTCTGCTAAATGCTACATTGTAAATTGTTATCGTGATATTATCGTATTGTGAGTTTTTGGTATTGTTACATCCGCATTAACCACATGTACACCAGTGTCCCTATTCTGGGCATAATAGGGCATAGCATTGTTAGGGCATGCTATGCCCTATAGGTGAACATTCTGTGAAAATATAGGCAAACATGCGGTGACAATAGTAAGATCTATGTGACCCCGGTTGGGGACCCTAGTCAACAAAGTATATTGTCGCTGTTGGGCAGAAACCAAATTTCTCAATTGTTCAACTTTTTTTTTATAAATCAGTGCTATTGAACACTTACGTCTGTGTGTGTGTGTGTGTTTTAAAAATATTGAACCAATGAAAAGTATTAAAAAGCGCTTCTGACTAACTCCAACTCCATCAACAACATTACTATTATTAGTATTAGTTTTATCATTATTATTATTATTCACTTAGACTCCAGATCTCTAGTGTCAGTCAGTCTATTTTCCATCTTATCTCTCTATTCCCACAGTCCCTGTATGAATGTTTTACACTTACTGCTGTTGCTGCTATGATACCTGAATGCCCCCATGTGGTTTATCTGATCTTATCTTGTCTATCTTATCTTATCTGATCTTATCTTACCTAAATATCTTACAATCTATACTAACCCTGACATAAAAAAATCACTTCAGCACTGGACAGCTCCACCAGATGTTTGTGGTATTGTGTGGTAGGTACAGATCGTGGTCTAGGGCAGAGGTTCACACACTTTATCAAGTCATGGATATCCAAATTGGTGTATTTAGCCGCAGACCCCCATGTGAAAATGCCAGGGACCCCCAGAAGAGAAGATTTGTGTTAAAACAATTAACATTTCTCTCTCCCTAAAGCTCTTAGAATTAATTGTATACATTATTATTGTTATTATTATACGCTTTTATTAAACAAAACATTTTGTTTGAATCAACTTGATCTCTCCTTTATTGAATATTCCCTCACTAAAAAAGAACACAACGCGCAAGCTTGTCGATTGGCTATTTTCGCTGCATGTTTGCCCCACAGGTAGCCTATAGTCAAAATCTAGACCACCACACTCCACTCGGCAAATAAAACTGGCAAACAAACAAGACGGTTGCTTGGCAGAGAGCCAGACAGTCACCCAGGCAGACAGACAATACAACCAGTCTGATTATCAGAAAACAATTCATTGTGAAACACGTAGAGCAGTGCTGATATCTTTGAGTATAGGAGAGCCAGTCAGTCAGTCAGTCAGTCAGACAGACAGACAGACAGACAGACAGACAGACAGACAGACAGACAGACAGACAGACAGACAGACAGACAGACAGGTAGAGGCACCATCTGAAGTGGAGGCTAGATTTATGAATGAACCGCATGCCTGCCCGGGCAAAAAAAAGGTTACAACCACAATCATGTGTCTTCTGGACCACATGAAGCCTAGTATTTGTACATTAACTGCTTAAACCCCATAGCATCCGTATTGTGGGGAAAGCTTTCGCTGAAAATAGCAGATCGACAAGCTCACAGCGTGACACGTTGCTGTTGTGCTGTGAGCTTGTCGATCGCCTATTTTCAGCTAACGCTTCGACCACAATAACAGATAACAGAAAAGACACTAGCACTGAGCCCTGGGGGACCCCGCTAAACCATTTGGGGTTTAAGGGGTTAACCGCTTGAACCCTGTTGTCTATTCTGGGGGGCTAACAGTCAGTGAAAATAGCCGATCTGCAAGCTCACAACGCGCCACGGCTGCAGCGCGTTGTGAGCTTGTAGATCGGCTATTTTCGACGAAGACATTTTCCTGTGGAGGCGGGAAATACTATAGGATAGGATCTAGTATTGCGCCCTGGGGGACCCCTTTCCACTATAGTAGGCTATGCGTTTAAGTGTTTCACAGATGAATAGAGGGGAGAAAAGCATTTCCCGTTTGTCATTCAGAAGAAGTGACAACAAGGCATTGTCTGTGTGGAGTGGATGCATCAGAGAATGACAAAATTGCATAACCGTCCAAACGTTTGCCTGTGTGTGTGTGTGTGTGTGTGTGTGTGTGTGTGTGTGTGTGTGTGTGTGTGTGTGTGTGTGTGTGTGTGTGTGTGTGTGTGTGTGTGTGCGTCGTGTGCGTGTGTATACAGTAGAGAGAGGAGGAGAGAGAGAGGGACAGAGAGAGAGAGAGAGAGGGAGAGAAAGAAAGAGAGAGAGAGAGAGAGAGAGAGAGAGAGAGAGAGAGAGAGAGAGAGAGAGAGAGAGAGAGAGAGAGAGAGAGTGCACATGTACCAAATTCACACACAACCATACTCTATAGTAGGCTATAGCAGCTCCATACAGCTTGTAGGCTGCTGCACCACACTGCATGAGCAAAATGTACCCAAAAAGAAACGTGGGATAAACACGCACGCACGCAGGCAGGCAGGCAGGCAGGCAGGCACACACACACACACACACACACACACACACACACACACACACACACACACACACACACACACACACACACACACACACACACACACACACACACACACACACACACACACACACACACACACACAGATAACCAACGCACGCACGCAGGGAGAATCAATCTTTAAATAACCACCATGGATGTAATGATGACACTCACTAGCATCACAGCCCTGACGTGCATGCGTGTGCATTCACTCAGCCCCTACACACACACACACACACACACACACACACACACACACACACACACACACACACACACACACACACACACACACACACACACACACACTCATGTCCATCCACGCCAAGTCTAACTGCCGCAGCGGCTCTAGACTGGACCGTTTTAAATAGACTGGACCGTTGTAATAGACTGGACCGTTATATTAGCCTATACCTCAACCGTTGGTTATGGCCATCATCAGCATCATCATAATCATCAACAACACACCAAGCAGGCTATTTCATAACGTGCCGCTATATCTTTATTCTGCATAAAATACTATTTATTTTTCGCTTTTAGTCGAAAGGATTTTTATTTTTTTTACCAGAACAATTCATATTGGTGCAATGTGTGAGCGGCGTGCGCGCACTGCACGATGCACGGACATCATGTCACTGGAGCGTCATTTAATACCCTATGTGATATTTTAAACAAAAATGTTTGATAAATCACGGTTTAATGTAAGAAGCATGACATTCCCATACCTTTATGCCTGTGGTGGATGATGTCGCGTTGTCTTTAGAACAGAGAGGTGGTGATGCTGCTGTCTGAAGGTTTTCTACAGTATGTTGAATGATGAACAGATTAGGTTGTTTTCTCTTTCTTGATCGTGTCCTCCATGCAGGATCTATGTAGATCTCTTTCTTTGCTCTTCTTGCCAGAGAGAGTTGAACGTTTTGTCTCAGAACGAGTCCCAGCGGGCAAACTGTGTTATCAATAACCTGGGAGCCATGAAGAGCGCCGTGCCGTGCGTGAGACAGGTCAGGCAGGCCAGGGAGCTGTCTCACCACCCAGCTAGTGCTGAATTGACGTCACGGACCGGAGGAGGCTGCGAGTGGAAAACAAGAACGAATGACATAGATGTCAAGTAGGACGGTAGGGCCTGTATGTCTGTGGGAGGCAGTTTTTCGAGGTCAGGGCGTCAGGCCATATTATGGCATGTAGTGGATAGTGGGATGCTGTGTTTTGTGCGTGGCCATGGGGGCTGAACTTGACCACCACTCGGCCCCCCCCTTCCCCCCCGCCCCCCCCCCTCCACCCACTGCGTCTCGGGCATGTACGTGCGCGAAGTGCGCGCGATTTTTTTTTGCTTAATTAATTCATTAAATGACCATAAAACAACATTAACAACACTCTACCCATCCTTCAGTGTGTCCCATCCTCAAATGTTTTACTTAAATAAAAGTACTTATTTTAGTAGTAGTTACTTCTACTCCACTACATATAGACAAATATTGTACTTTTACTCCACTACAATTATTTGATAACTTTATTTACCATAGTTACTTTGTAGATTTTGATTATTATTACAAAACCACTTATACAGTATATATACTTTGGCAATTTGAAAATAGCAGATTTGCGACGCGTTGTGAGCTTATGTAGATCTGCTATTTTCAAAGAATTTGTATACATTTTAAACGTTTGAAAACTTGTGAAATGGGACCTTCTGCATAATGAGTACTTTTACTTTTGGTACTTTAAATACATTTTGATACCAATACTTTTCTACTTTTACTCAAGTACATTTTGAATACCTTACTTTTACTTGTAAAGTATTGTTACATCGCAGAATTGATACTTTTGTATGTAATTTTTTTTAGTACTTTTTCCACCACTGGTATTCAGTGCATGCAGTGAGTGACTGTTAGTGCACACAGGACGAGGGAGTCGAGGGACACAGCATAGCGACCCTTCATTTCAATAAGGGCAGACGGCAGAGCCAAAACCTGCAGAACATGTTTAGCACAGCCACAGAGATCACGACTTGTTTATTAGAGGCAATTGCATGTCTGGCTGGGGCCGCTTGACAATAGGAACGGTGGGGTGGGCGGAGGCTGCGGAGCTATATATAAAAAAAGAAGTCGATAGCTGAAAAGTGGGGGGACACAGAGGACCGTCGTCTATGGTTCTGTGTCCACACCCCAATTACCCCCTCCCCTATAAAGCCTGGTGCTCATTCACTCATTCCTGCTTGGCTCTCTGTATGCACTGCATGGCTTGTCTGAGCAAGGTGGGCAATTGATTGCTGTTTTGCTTTTAAACGATTTGTTTAGACAATTGTACTTATTGTTAATGGTCCTATGTTCCTCAGGCGCCCTCCTCTCTGCCTCAGTGTTGAGGTTGAGGATCAGAGGCCAAGAGGCTGTTTGTAGGCCAGGTGTTTTGTTTTATTTTATAGGCTTTGCTCCATTGCTGCTTTTGCCCCTTTGTTAGACCGCTATTTCCTATGGATTGTATTTTAATTAATTGATAACCCAACTGCTACTTGTCATTTATATATGGCTAATTGTCATTTCTTGTACCCAGATAGTTGGAGGCGACCGCAGTCGCACTGTGGGGGACAACTGTCTTCTATATCCACTGCATGCTGTGTGGTTTGTAGTGTGCACCTAACCCACCAATAGTGTCGTGTGTAAGTGTGTTTTTACAGTTTTGAAGCGTTTGAACTCTCACTCTACTAACCCCTCTGTCTCACTCTCTCCTCCCCTCTACAGTCTGACTGTGGCTTCTCCTCTTGTGATAGAATAGTGCTTTTTTACTGCCAGACCCCTAGCCAGACCCCTAGTGGTTGAAATCTGAATGGCCGGAAATCTGAATGGTTTCTAAACTATGTCACGCTAAGCTTGGCCAATCAAAAAGAGGGACATGTAAGAAAATGGTTTCGTCCAAAATACAATATCATTTTGGGGGTCCTTGACATGAAAAAGTTTGAGAACCACTGCTTTATATCCCCCGCTGTGGGGATGACGTGTCATACCCCTGACCTCACCAGACCTTAATGGGCGTACATATCTCCTTGTATGGTGTGTTCTATCCGTGACATCAGCTGTGGTGATGTCGGGCTTACTGCATACTTTCTACGATGTCAGTCTCGGGTGACTTAGATCAAACCAGGCCTGCTCCTTGTATGGGGATCTCAAACGGCCCCTTGCTCCATGGTCAGATCCTCTCCAACACACTGGAGACCCAATTGTTTTCTGTACATAGGCTATACGTTTATTGCCACCAGTGTTGATGATTTCTTGCATGTCATTGTATGTCTTTAAATGTCTTGATGAATTGAATACGCAGGAACACAATGGGAACAAGCCCTCAGGGCTTTTTGTTATCCTTTTTGCATTGTATAATAGTACCACTGTAATATTTGCAAACTGTTAAAGTATTCAATCACTCAATCACTCAATCACTCAATCACTCAATCACTCAATCACTCAATCACTCAATCACTCAATCACTCAATCACTCAATCAATAAATCACTGTCAGAGTTACAGACTTATAAAGGTCCAATTGGTTCTTAACTATAAATCGTTTAGCTGGGGACCACCCTGACGGACCCCTGGGGGTCCTCAGACTGCACTTTGAGAACCACTGCATATCAAACAGGGAGGGGGTCCTTGAAAAGAAACAGGTTGACAATCACTGCTCTAAAAGCTGTCATCTCGTTCTCAATCCTGATGGGGGCAGCAATGTCCCATCTCTGGATATAAAACATTTTGGTGTCATATATACTGTTGCCATGTCTGCTTATTATTGTGACTTTGGGCTTGTTTTTCTGTAAAGTTGCTTGTAAATTGCGGGTTGCGTTTTTTTGGGCTTGTTTCTAAAGTGTAGTTGCTTATTTGGGATTGTTTAAAATTTTAAAAATTATTGTAACCCCTATAACCCCCATTTGAAAATGGTTTATGCCAGGGAGCCCCGGCCGTACCAGATTTGTGTTGTTAGAATGTTTCAAAAATAGTCCAGATATTCCACATTTTTATTTCAAGACTTTTTTTTTCAAATAGTAGATCTACAAGCTCACAACGCGTCGTGATGTAGCTTGTAGATCTGCTATTTTCAAAAGGCTTGTTTTCACAGACCTGGTTTGCTTGTTTCTCTCACACAATCTGGCAACACTAATCATACGTATATCTGTATGGTGTGGTTTGACCCTCACCGCCTGCCGTTGTTCAGAACGCGGCTCCTTACAAACAGCTAAGCTGATCTACAAATCATCACTCAAACTGATCGTATATTGGAACACATAGGAAACTGCAGCACGTCCCAGGACATCAAAGGTAATAATCCAAAGGAACAGATCTCCAAAAGATCAGATCTACCAATGAAACCTTACACACTAAACTATATGTCAATCAATGGCAGTGGATGCTAGCCCAGGCTAGCTAGCTTATACACACTGGTGGAAAAAGTATTCAAAGGTTTTACTTTAAGTACAATTATCAATACTGCAGTGTAGAAATACCCGTTACAAGTAAACATCTGGAATTAAGAATTGACTTGATTAAAAGTACAGAAGTATTGGCATCAAAATGTACTTAAAGAAGTACCAAAAGTAAAAATACTCATATGCTAAACGTCCTATTTCACATGTTTTCAAATTCATAAAATGGATAAAAATCTTGTTTTGAAAATAGTAGATCTGCTATTTTCAAATGGCTGAAATGCATATAGGGCTGAAGTGGTTAATAATGTATGTTTTGTGCCAACCAGGGACCTCCATAAGAGAAGATTTGTATTTAAAAAATATTTTCCAATATTTTTCAAAAGTAGCAGATCTACAAGCTCCAAGTGTAGTGGTGAGGGAGCATTATGCTACATGGTAGCTGAGCTACATTCATATTTTTGTATCGCGCCGAGTAGTTTAACTACTTTTTGGGTCATTTTTTGTAGATTAACCCAATAAAACCATGAAAGCATCTGTGCCATTTTAGATTTTAGCCATCATTTTATACTTATAAAAATAGCAGATCTACAAGCTCGCGCGCTATGAGCTTGTAGATCTGCTATTTTTGAGTAGCCAAATAAATCTAAAATGACACAGATGCTTTCCTGGTCTTAATGGGTTAACTACTCAATTTACAAGCTACAATTTTGGGCAATATCATGAAATGAATATATTCATTTAGTTTAACCATTGCTGTGTTCTTGTACCAGAACCCCCTTGTGAAAAAGCAAGGACTGTCCCTTTTTCTTCCATTCTGGTTGCTTTGAGGGCAAGTTGGCACATGACAGGCCAACGGCCTCTGATTGGCTTGCCCTGGGATACAGGATAGGTGGGCAGTCTGGGCAGTGGGCACTAAGGACTTCTGGGCACCTCAATGTTAAAGTTTTCTATTTTGTCCAAAATGTAAAAAAATCTAATATTTGAAAAATGGTCTCACTGTAAGTAATGTAAAGTACACATGATGTGAACATGCACGGTACATCATTATCAGACTTAATTGTATACTTCAACTTCTTGTTTATGCCCCAAAATGACTGGATATACAGGTTTTGTAGCAATTGTAGAAATATTAGACCTTAATTGTCGAATTTTTAAGCATGTTCTAATCATGTATACTTTAATTGACTTACAAACTGTTTTCAACATTTTGGACAAAATAGCCAATTTTACATCAAGGTGCCCAGATGTCCCCGAGTGCCCACCTATCCTGTTATCTGCTTCACAGGGTGGGTGGGTCTTGCTGCAAAGAAGGCAGCGTGATAAACACACAAGAACTAACTGCGTCACCATGGACGACCCTCCTGCCATCCCCGGACCCGTTCGCGAAGTACCGGCCCAACCATGGCCACACATGAGCAAATTCATGACGTTGGATGTGGAGGCCTCTACAGACACAACGTTAACGTTCACATGTGAGCTGTGCAAGCCCAAAATAAAACGCATTTCCACTTCAAAGACATCCAACACCAATCTGAGAACGCATCTAAGAGTGAGTGCTTCTGTTTTTCTAACATATTGCTATTTGCAGGGTTTTATCCACATTGTAAATGCCAGCCAGGCAAATGATTGAATTAATTATGTGAACATTAACATTTAATTGTTGAATTAAGTTATTATAGTTTTGGCTTTAATGCTCATCTTTGCCAGACTGAATCATTCAAATAATAGTTAGTTAATTTAATTAAAGCTAAGCTGGTGATATAAATGGTAATATCTATGGCTGTACAAAACAGTGGAGAGAACTTTGGCTTCCCAAGTAGGCAAAAATTACCATTGCTGCCTGAGGAACAGTTTTACAACACGTTGCCAAGTAGTCTGTAATACTTTAAGCTAATTGTGTTCCTTTGCCTAAACAAAAGTTGTAAAAATAGACATTTGAAGGCATTAAACCTATTATTTTGCATTGTACATTGGTCTCCAGCAATTGTTTATCTTTTCTATCTAACTCATATTGTGTCATATGTGTCTTTCCTTTTATTATTAGAGGCTGCATAAACCCAAATTTGATGAGATGAAGAGCCTCCAGCAGGAATCGGGAAGGAAAAGAGGACGGCCACCTTCAGATGAGCCTCGGCCCGGAGGATCGGCAATGGAGCAAGCACGTCCAATGGCAAGAGAAAATCTGTGTTTACAAACATTTTCCAATATTTTTCAAAAATAGCAGATCTACAAGCTCCAAGTGTAGTGTTGGAAACCATTACGCTACGTGTAGTTGAACTACGTAGCTCAACTACATTTCGCTGTAGCTTGCTGGTAGTTGAGCTACATTCATATGTGTGTGTACCGAGTCAAGTTCAACTACTTTGTGGGTAATCTTTTGTAGCTTAAAGGGATAGTTCACCCCCAAAATGACTTTTTCTATCGATTAGTCACCCCATGAAGACTTGAATTCATGGATATGTTTTTTTTTTTGTCCCATTCTTAAGCCAATAATTTGATGACCGGCAGCGGTTCCGGTAGGAGACACAGAGTCTCCTTTGTATCTCCTACCGGAACTGCTGCCTACTGGTCCGCTGGTCATCAAATTATTGGCTTAGGAATGCGAGAAAAACTGAAACATATCCATGAATTCAAGTCTCCATGGGGTGACTTATTGATTTAAAAAAAAGGCATTTTGCGGGTGAACTATCCCTTTAAACCATTAAGACCGGGAAAGCATCTGTGTCATTCTAGATTTTTAGCCATTAGACATCTGGGCACCTTGATGTAAAATTTGCTATTTTGTCCAAAATGTTAAAAATGTAATATTTGAGAAATGGTCTTGCTGTAAGTAATGTAAAGTATACACGATGTGATAATGCACAGTACATCATTATCAGACTTATCCTTCTTGTTTATGTCCCAAAATGACTGGATATACAGGTTTTGTAGCAATTGTAGAAGTATTACACCTTACTTGTCAAATGTTTAAGCATGTTCTAATCATGTATACTTTACCTTACTTTAAAACATTTTCCAAATAAATATATATATTATTTACATTTTGGACAAAATAGCCAATTTTACATCAAGGTGCCCAGATGTCCCTACAGTGCCCACCTATCCTGTTAACTTGCCCTGGTATCGCTCGTATGCTTCACAGGGTGGGTGGGTCTTGCTGCAAAGAGGGCACTGTGATAAACGCAGAAGTAACTGCGTCACCATGGACGACCCTCCTGCCACACCCGGTCCCCATCGCGAAGTACCGGCCCAGCCGTGGCCACACATGAGCAAATTCATGACGTTGGATGTGGAGGCCTCTACAGACACAACGTTAACGTTCACATGTGAGCTGTGCAAGCCCAAAATAAAACACATTTCCACTTCAAAGACATCCAACACCAATCTGAGAACGCATCTAAGAGTGAGTGCTTCTGTTTTTCTAACACATTGCTATTCGCAATTGTGTATTTTTTTTCTATCTATGAAGCATTACATGTTAACTTAAATGCTTATGTTAACTCATATTGTGTCATATGTGTATTTATTTTATTATTAGAGGCTGCATAAACCCACATTTGATGAGATTGGACTCCAGCAGGAATCAAAAAGGAAAAGAGCACGGCCATCTTCAAATGAGCCTCTGCCCGGAGGATCGACAATGGAGCAAGCACGTCCAATGGACAAATGTGTCACAAGCAGGCAAACGGGGAGTGCCATATCTCAGGAGAAATTCAACAAACTAACTGTTAGATTTGTTGTACAAGGCGTTCATCCACTTAGCATCGTTGAGAGACCAGACTTTAAAGATTATATTCACGCGTTGGTGCCTGGAAGACAGCTGCTGTCAAGAAAGACACTTGTGAAGATAGTGGAAGATCAGTCTGGACATATGCAAAGAAACCTCCGCACTGCTCTCTCCCAGCAAGAGCATGTAGCTACGACAACGGATGCATGGTCAACAAACAACAGAAGCTTTTTGGGCGTCACTGTCCATTGGATCGACCAAAACACGCTCCAGATTCAGTCTGCAGCTCTTGCTTGCCGTCGAATAATAGGCAGACATACCTTTGAGGTTCTGGCCGGTTTGCTGGAAGGCATACACAAAGATTTTAAGATCCAGAACAAGGTTAGTCTCACAACCACAGACAATGGGGCAAACTTCGCAAAGGCTTTCCAAGTGTTTGCCGACGTTCAAAAAGAGGTTGAGGGGGAGCGAGAAGAAGGGGAAGAGGAAGATGACAGTGACGTGATCTTCACTGAATTGACAAACATCCTCTCGAGCGAAGACGAGGATTATCACTTGCCACCCCACCGGCGATGCGCCAGCCACACTCTGAACCTTGTGGCAACCGAAGATGCGGAGAAGGCGGCCGAAAATTCGGAGCCATTCAAAAGAATATCGAGATCCACAATGGCAAAATGTCAAGCCCTCTGGAGCAGACAGAGTCGCAGCGCGCAGGCTTCAGACACCAGCCATGGCATACTTGGAACCCAGCTGGTCGTTCCAAATGCAACTCACTGGAACTCCACCTACTGCTCCCTGGAGAGACTCAAGAGAATCACCGCTGGAGGAGGAGACCTGGACGATGTGTGTGGAAAGCTTGATGTAGCTCGCTTCAAACAAGCAGAGAAGACGTTCATCAGTGAATATGTCACGGTACATGGTGTTATACAGTTCTCTCTAGCAGTTTTGAAACGAGTGTACTATCATCTCAGCAGTTGTAGTTAGGGCTGTCACGATTACAAATATAAGTTGATGATTAATTGTCACTCAAATAATTGCGATTATTAACGATTTAATGGTGTTTAGCGTTGAACATTGGAACTTATGAAGCCTAAAAGGCTTCATAATAACACATTGCACAGGGCAGATTTGACAAATAACTGAAATATTCAAAGAAGATATTGACATATTTGATATTTTTTTTCAGAAATAGCTGATCTACAAGCTTAGATCTTTAGAAGTTACGTGTCACAAAGTGACGCATCGTAAGCTTGTAGATCTGCTATTTATGCTTTTTTCAATATTTGAAGATGTGTGAAAATCTTTCAACACTGAAACAATCATGCAAACATAATTGCGATTATCTCAAATAATTGCGATTAGACGATTATGTAATAATTGTGACAGGCCTAGTTGTAGTCCAATAGAATTGAGTTAATCTTATAACATTAAATCCAGTTATTAGGATTCAGCGTTTCCTACAGTATGTCTATTGAATTTGTGGGATACGTTGATCATAAAGGCTTTTTATTCAAGTTCATGTTTTTTTTAAAATATAACCTTAAATAACATATCTCGGGTCTTTACAGAAAACATGCCTAGCTAGATCCATCTAACCCAAACACAATAATGAATAAAAAGGTTTTAAATGTTCAGATTCAATCATATGTTTTTGATTGTTTGTTTACAGGTGGTTTCTCCGTTGGCAAAAGCCCTGGATATCCTCCAGTCTGACAAGATGGCCTACTATGGAGTGTTGCTGCCCACTATTGCGATCCTCATAGACAAACTGCAGAAGATCAAGAGAGAATGCCAGCTCCAGCATTGCATTCCATTGGCTGACGCTCTCATCGAGGGGGTGAAGCGGAGGTGAGACCTGGACAGCCGTGCGCGCACGCTCGCACGCACGCACGCTCACTCACTCACTCACACTCACTCACTCACACTCACTCACTCACTCACTCACTCACTCACTCTGGGAGTGAGAAATCTGTTGTAGGAGCCTGGGTTCTCTATCCAGAATATCTAATCAATCACTAGGTCAGGGTTTCTCAAAGTGTGTGCCCTGGCACCCTTGGGTGCTGTGACACAAGTCCAGGGGTGCTGCAGAGTAGTTTGATAATATTTGGAATTATCAATATCACTTCAGTTTAACCACTTAGACCCTCTATACCTGAGAGGCACTGTTCAATCTGGATGCATTCTTTTTCCATCTACACCAAATCTCTTAACCAAAAACAGCTGATCTACAAGCTCACAACGCGACGCCTTGCGACGCGTTGTGAGCTTATAGATCGGCTGTTTTTGGCTAATGTTTCCCCCAGAATAATGATGCTGTGGTTCAAGTGGTTAGAGGTAAAGATTAAAGTTATTTTCGATCTGCCCTAATGGAAACGGATATAGTTTTTGTCGTGACAAACTGTAGCTTAGGGGGAAAGACTTACATATTTACCTACCGTATCCTCTAATTCAGGGGTGATTCAGGGGTGCAGTGGATGAAAAGGTTATATACAGGGTACCCTGAGACAAAAATGTTTTGAGAACCTCTGCACTAGGTGACACCCTTGGTTTTGTTGCTTAAGGGTCACATGTTATTTACTAGGCAACAGGTGTGTGTTGCTAGATGAAGAGCCACATTCTTTTTTCTACTATGTATTTGGCAACTGACCAGTGACCCCCATCTGAAAATAGTTAGTGCCAGGGACCTGCCATACAAGATTTGTGTTGTGAAAATGGTTTTAAAAATATTCAAAAATGTTCACATTTCTTTCAAGATTATCTCATAATGCATTGCGAGCTTGTAGATGGAATACTTTCAAATAGCCCATGTGTATTGGGTTAAAGTGCTTTGAGAACCTCTGGGTTAAATGAATGTTTTAAACTTAACCACTTCTGGAGGTTTCTGTTAGATATATCTGTTGTGTTAAATTATAATTTAATCTGTTTTCAGGTTTGGCTATGTGTTCGAAAACGACAAGTGTCTCATGGCAACCGCGAGCCACCCCATGTTCAAAATGGAATACATCCCCGAGGAACGGAAGAGAGACGTGGCGATGCATCTGAGAGAAGAGGTGAGGCGGCTGCAAACACCATCATCATCAACAACGGCCGACAGTGACGAGGAAGTCGCACAAAGTGCGGACGATGACATCACTTCATTCTTCCCAAAGAAGAAAGATGACAAAGTAGATGAGGTGGAGGCCTTTGAGAAGTCACCGGACGATTCCCCACAAAATGCCTTCAAATCTCTGCCCAGAATGAGAGAAGTCTTCATTAAGTTCAACACTGGTGTCCCGGCCAGTGCTGCGTGTGAGCGGCTCTTCAGCGTCGGCGGCAAGGATGTTTTCAGTGCCAAACGGAACCGCCTGTCTGATAGGAACTTTGAGAGACTACTCATGTGTCGCGTAAACGAGAGATTCTGCCCTGGCATCTAAAAAAAAATATATAGGCCCAATTGTTCAGACAACGTTGATTGTTATAAATAGGTTGATATTTAACCCATTTAAGGCCGGAAACGCATCTGTGTCATTTTAAGATTTCTTTGGCTATTCAAAAATAGCAGATCTACAAGCTCATAGTGTGGCACCGAGTGCTGTGTTATGAGCTTGCAGATCTACTTCGCGAAGCGAACATTTGTAACTCAAATCTTTGCTTCTGGGGGTCCCTGGAACTAAATATTTTACAAATGTTTGCTTTAAAAATGTATATATTCAAAGATTTGAACACATTTTCACGATTTTTCAGAAATGGCAGATCTACAAGCTCATAGCGCGGCAGCTTTAAATGGCCAAAGAAATCTAAAATGACACATGGGTTACCGGTCTTAATGGGTTAAAAAATTTAAAAAAAAATTAAAACAACTGAAAAACGTTATCCAACATTCCAGGTGTCTGGAATCTGTCAGAGAGAATGTAACATTGTTTAGTTAATGTGTAAAGGTGTAGCTATCATTATACAACATGTATACAAGAAACCAGTCTTTATTTTTTTACACCTGAATAATTAGATAAGTGCAGACAATAAGTGTCATTACAGTTTTATGTTTAAAGAAGACTAGACTGTGAGTGTGTGTTGAGATTGACGATCAAATGTCATGTAACAGTGTCCTGCCTCTTTTTTGTGTAAGTCTCTATCTAGTCTTTCTTTACTTTAGGAACACAGATGTTTGAAGAAAATGTCAACCTTTTTGAAATAAAACTCAGTTGAGAGGCATATATCTGCTGGCATGTGACTTTTTTGTAGGTTATAATTTTTTGTTTCATATACATGTACATTCTCAATTTAAAGGAGAGATCCGGACATTTTAAGTGTTATCTTTGATGTGTCGTTAGTCACTCACCGACGTAGAAAGTGGCGTTGAGTTTTTCCAGCGATTCCCCTGTCGTCATTTTTTCGACCCCCTCCGTTGGCATAATGGGAGCACGTGCCTGAGTGAAATTCGTCTATTATAACCGATGCAAAGTTATTTTTTTCTCTACTACTACTCATTACGTACTCACTACGCACTGAAAGTCCCTGAGAAGCTAACGCTAATGCCGAACGAGCTAACGCTGTTTGCTTATTTCTCTCCCTGGCAACACCGAGTTGCCAGGTTCTGGGAGAGAAACAAGCAACCAGCGTTAGCTCGTTCGGCATTAGCGTTAGCTTCTCAGGAACTTTCAGTGCATGTTTGAGTATCATGAGACTCTACAATGAGTAGTAGTAGAGAAAAAAAAAACTTTGCATCGGTTATAATAGACGAATTTCACTCATGCACGCGCTCCCATTATGCCAACGGAGGGGGTCGAAAAAATGACGACAGGGGAATCGCTGGAAAAACTCAACGCCACTTTCTACGTCGGTGAGTGACTAACGACACATCAAAGATAACACTTAAAATGTCCGGATCTCTCCTTTAAAGGAGAATTCCGGACAAATTAAGTGTTATCTTTGATGTCTCGTTACTCACCTAGCGACGTGAAAAGTGGCGTTCTTTTTTTCCATATATTCCCCTGTCGTCATTTTTTAAACCTTGCTTGTTTCTTCCAGAACCTGGCAACTCGTGTTGCCAGAATCTGGAAACAAGCAACCAGTGTTAAATCGTTCGCCATTGACGGCAGCCTCGCAGATAGTTTCAACGCATGTTTGACTATCATGAGACTCTACTATCAATACTAGTAGAGAAAAAAACAACTTTGCGTCGGTTATAATAGACGAATTTCCCTTACCCACGCGCTCCCATTATGACAACGGAGGGGGTTTAAAAAATGACGACAGGGGAATATATGGAAAAAAAGAACGCCACTTTTCACGTTGCTAGGTGAGTAACGAGACATCAAAGATAACACTTAAATTGTCCGGAATTCTCCTTTAACACTGAACAAAAATAAGTAGTTGAACTACGGTACTTTTTCTGCAGAAACCACCCAAAATGATATGTAGTTAGCCACGGACCCCCCCCCCCCCTCAAATATTTAGTTCCAGGGACCCCCCCTCGAAGCAAAGATTTGAGTTACAAATGTTCGCTTTAAAAAAATATATACGGTATATTCAAAGATTTTAACAAATGTTATGTTAATGTTACAACTCTAATACCATCAGCAGCCTGTCACAATTATTACATAATCGTCTAATCACAATTATTTGAGATAATCGCAATTATTTTTCGCATAATCGTCATAATCGTTCCCATGTTGAAAATGTTCAAATATTAAAAAAAGGTGACATAGCTGATCTACAAGCTTACAACACGTCACAAAGTGATGCGTTGTAAGTTTGTAGATCAGCTATTTCTGCAATTTTTACATGTATAAAATTATTAAATATTTCAACAATTCCTTTGTATATTCAAGTTATTTAGTCTTATCTTAGTTATCTGCCCTGTGCAATTCTTTATTATGAAGCCTAAAAGGCCAAACAGAAATTAAGTTTTTATTCATATGTTCCGATGCCATATCTGCTATTTTTGAGAAACATTGTCCTAAAACCATTGTTCTAATTCCTACGAGTTTTCTGAAAAACATGTCTGTTAGATAAAATCTAAAATTACACGGATGCTTTCCCGGTTTTAATGGGTTAACCCATTCAATCCCGGGAATACATCTGTGTAATTTTAGATTTGAGCTATAGCCATTATTTTATACTTTGGCTATTCAAAAATAGCAGATCTACAAGCTCATAGCGCGGCACTCGCGCTATGAGCTTGTAGATATGCTATTTTTTTTTAAACCATGAAAATGTGTGCATATCTATGAATATATATATATATTTTTTAAAGCGAACATTTGTAAATCAAATCTTAGTTTTTTGGGGGGTCCCTTGAACTAAATATTTTGAGATAGGGGCCAAATACATATAATTTTGGGGGTCCTTGACATGAAAAAGTTTGAGAACCACTGAGTTATTATTATAGCAACATACGGTTTTCAGAAAACTGTTTAGAATTTAGAAGACATCTGTAGATGTGTTCCCGGGTTATAATTTATATAATAAACTTTATGTCAGACCCGTGGGTCCATATAAAAGAAAACGGCACATAATATAAAAAGAGACGGCAGTATTTAAATTTATACAATATATATAAAACAAAACAGATCACTCAAGCGCACCCACCCCCCCCTCACTCACACATACACCAATTCATGAGGCGGCTGTCAAGCGCTGAGTGAAAATATTCAAGCAGGTAAAAAACAACATTTAGAGGCTATTTATGCCAATGGTTTCTGAGCCTGGATGTGTATCTATAATTGCTTCTCATAGGGCTAGTTAGAGCCTCTATGATGCTGTTCTCTGACACATCAAACGGACACATAAAATTGTACATCAACTGTCTTAAAAGTGCATCACATGTAGACACACCAGTGGACACAAATAATTGACTGGCACTATGCCAGGGGTGGGCAACTTTGATGACGGAGAGGGCCACTATATTTCCACACTCACTCCATAGGGCCACATTGCATATACAGTACTGTCGGGCAGACACCTCTTATCTCCGTATTTTAACTTTTTTTCTTAAATGAATGCCATTCTATGTCATACAAAAGTAGCAAAAATAGCCGATCTACAAGCTCAAAACGCGGCGTGTTTGAGCTTGTAGATCTGCTATTTTTTGCTATTTTTGAATTGGAATCCTGAAAAGTATATATATTTTTCAAATGCCTTTAGTTATACTTATGTTAACTTCTTTAACTTAAGAACAAATACATTGGACATAAAAAGACAACATAATTTTTTAACTAGTCATTAAGCTATTGTAATATAGAAGTAATTAAAGCATGTCTGGAATTGTGACAGCTGAAATCAATAATATATCAGTATTCCGATATTAAGTGAAGGTGGGGGCCGCATGTGGCCCCGGGCCGCCAGTTGCCAATGTATGCACTATGCCATCTGGGAATGTGGAGCAACAACCTCATAGCATCATTATAAGCCACTCTGAGTCTCTGCATACTCCTCACCCTGTACGAATACCAGAGATGAGCCGTATACAGAGGTGTGACATAGGCTCGTTAATAAGGTTCACAAAAGTTGTGTTCTCTTGGTTCTGTGTGTTTTGTAGGGTCCACAGTAAAGTTGTGTTCTCTTGGTTCTGTGTGTTTTCTAGGGATCCACTGTAAAGATGTGTTCTCTGGTTCTGTTCCCGCCTCCGCCCCCTGCTGGGCAGATCACACTCTGCGAGTCCAACAACGAGCTGGTGTCTGGAACCAGCTGCCTGAAACAGGTCTGATGAGAGCATTTTAAAGCTCCACTCCGCGATTTAGGGTACAAATGATCAGTGAAAGTGGTTGTGGAAAAGTGTCCTTGTCCAAAGTGACTCTTGTTAGCATTGGTGTATTTTATACATAGATTGTTATGGAGCAGTGGTGGAAGAAGTACTCACATTTTGTACTTAAGTAAAAGTACCAATACCACAGAAATACTAAATATAAGTTTTCAAATAATTGTAGTGCAGTAAAAGGTACAATATTTGCCTCTGAGATGAAGGGGAGTAGATAAAAGTATTGAAAATTTGAAACACTCAAAGAAAAACAAATCCTCAAAAGTGTACTTAAGTACAGTGCTTGAGTAAATGTACTTAAGTTACTTTACACCACTGTAATGGATTATGTTTGTCCTGCAGGAGTCGGGTCCGTTGAGTCTCTACTTTCCCCGGGAGTCTCTGAAGCCTCACAGCCGGACAGAGAGCAGCAGCAAGGCAGCCTTTCTGGACCACAGTGAGACCTTGTGGATGAGAAGTGCAACTGCATGGTATGTAACAGTAGTGTGCGTGCACACACACACACACACACACACACACACACACACACACACACACACACACACACACACACACACACACACACACAAACCCCCCCCCCCTGGTTTTGTAACGTGTTCTCTCTGTCTACCAGGAGGGATGCAGGCCTCACTGGGCTATTGGATGAAATTTACACCTCAAGTACAGAAGGTGAGAATGTCTGTCTGTCTGAGACCTGTCTGTGTGTCTGTCTCTCATTCCACCACGCTGATAGGCGTCATATTTCTCGTGCTGACAGCAGAACAAGGATCTCAGTTTTAAGAATATTTTTCAACACGGTTGTTTTTAAATGAGTTTTCTTGTAACACTTCATGTCCCTCTGTCACTCTCAGTGCCCAAATGTGTGTCAGTGTCGTCTGGCTTTGTCCTGGCGTTGCTTCGACGGCTGTCCTCTTTCCATGGCTCCCTGTTTCCTCACCTCACGGTACGTTGAGCCCGTTGTTTAAACCACTTAATACTTCTGTAATACGTCTGTACTTGGTCCCTTTCTTTTTCCCCTCTACACCAAATCAAGCTCACTCACAACTTGTACATCTGCTATTTTTGAACATTTTTGAAAAATCTTGAAAGTGTGAGAACTACTGATTTTAGAAGGCATTTGTAGATTCGGCTGCAGGTCTTTATGGCCTAAGTGGTTAAACACATCTTTCATAATACCGTTGATTACACAGGAGTTTGTACTGTATGTTAACTGTTTGTAACCCACAATACAGCTGAGCAAGGAGGACATGATTGCAGAGTTTTCCCAGGTGCTGAAATGGTAAGCTGTGCAAATCACTGTGAATGGACTTTATTACATCTGCATCATCTGTATAATAAGTAGTAATAAGAGTAAAATAGTGTGCCACTCCATTTGGAGGTTTCAAATTTCATTACCCCCCCCCCCCTTTTTTTCTTTTTAGTTTTTTATATTTTATTTCAATAACTACTTGTAGCTCAGTCAGTAGTGCCTTTGAATCTAAAGGGATATTTCACTTTCAAACATGTTTGGGGTCATTTTAACATCTACTCAGGCTTTTGTGAACACCTTTGACAGTTTTTAAGTTGCTTGATTCAGTATTTAGATATTTGACTGATATTGTCCTTCTAATACGTGAGGGGACGTTTTTCTTTTCAATTACTTTTTTCATTTTCCAAAAACATAATAAAAAAACACGGCCCCCTCACGTATTAGAAGGACAATATCAGTCACCAGAACCAAGGACGGGTGATTTCAATGAATCTATCATGGTTAAAATGGAGTTTGAAGTTACGTGTCTGATAAAATGAATATCAAATATCTAAATACTGAATCAAGCAAATTAAGAACTGGGGTCAAACACAAAAGCCTGAGTAGACCCCAAACATGTTTGAAAGTGAAATATCCCTTTAAAGTTTCTGGGTTAGATCCTGGCCAACTCGCCGTACTCAGCGTACGAGCTGATGTTCCTCCCGGGGAAGGGCTGTCCGCACCGAGACATGGCCATCACCATTGATAATGCTGTGGTGACCTCAACTCGGACTGCGAAGAATCTGGGTGTGACCCTGGACGATCAACTGACGTTCTCGGCAAACATCGCATCAGTGACGAGGTCCTGCAGATTCCTGCTCTACAACATCAGGAGGATTCGCCCCTTCCTCACGGAGAAGGCAGCCCAGGTGCTCATCCAGGCTCTCGTCATCTCCCGCCTGGACTACTGCAACTCCCTCCTTGCTGGTGCTCCGGCATCTGCCATCAAACCTCTGGAGCTTGTTCAGAAAGCTGCGGCTCGTCTGGTGTTCAACCGCCCCAAGTTCTCCCACACAACCATCCTTCTCCGCTCTCTACACTGGCTCCCCGTAGCGGCTCGCATCCAGTTCAAAACCCTGGTGCTAGCCTATAGGGCAGTGAAAGGAACAGCTCCTTCCTACCTCCGGGCTATGGTCGATGCCTACACCCCTGCCCGACCACTTCGGTCTGCCACCTCGGGGCGACTGATTGCCTCGTCACTCAAGGGTCCTTCTGGCCGATCCACACGGTCACGACTCATTTCTGTTCTGGCCCCACAGTGGTGGAATGAACTTCCCACTGATGTTAGGACAGCAGAGTCACTGCCCATATTTCGCCGCAGGCTGAAAACTCACCTCTTCAGGAAACACTACCCTTCCTCTCTGCCTGACCTACTTGTTGTTAACTAGTTGTACGAACGCTTGTTTTCTATTGCTGTATTGTTTATTGGATTATTGGATTGTTTATTGGATCTTGTTTAGTCGATCCACTTATTTGTTTTAGCTCATGCTCATTTGATTTAGCTATTTTGTCTCATCTGTTTAAGGAAATAGGTAGCTGATATATTGCACTTTTACCTTAGCGCTAGGTATACTCTTGGTTGCTTGTTTTTGCAGAAAATGCACTAAAGACTTCTGGTGATTAGTAGTTTTCGTTCCCTACCTATGTTGAATACACTTATTGTAAGTCGCTTTGGATAAAAGCGTCTGCTAAATGAATGTAATGTAATGTAATGTACTGTATAAGTAGCACAACTTGGGCTAACTACTGTATGACTCAGAAGTAAGTACTGGGAGCTGATTGTAGGTGTAGCGCCCCACCTTAGCAATTCAAATCCCAGGTGTCTAATGCATTGTAAGGGGGATAGACTCCCTCATTGCTCAGCTGATACCAACAATAAAGCCCCTCCCCACCTACTTACTTAGTGATTGATCAGCTGCTCTGACGGAACCACAAGACACATGGCTGTAATCCATTGTAGTTCAGGAAGTTCAAAATAAAATACAATAAAAACAGGGTGAAAAACACAGAACACACATCATTCTTATGTCCTCAACTTAAAACTGGATTCATGTGCAAAATTGGTGAAGTGCCCCTTTGACAATTTGATCATTCTAAAATACTTGGCTCAGTGACTAAAGCAGGCTGTGCTGCTGCCTACATTCTCTCCATGCTCCCCCTGCAGGTCTGACTGTGCGGTGCGGGCCTTCGCCTGGCATCCTCACACTGACAAGTTTGCCGTGGGCCTGCTGGACGACTCCATCAAGATCTACAATCCTAAGAGGTACGGTACCCTCTTCTAACGTTTAATTTGAGGTGCATTGTACAAATAAAGGGTCAGATAAAGGTTACAACGGGTATTGCACAACCAGTGGTGTAAAGTAACTAGGTATATTTACTCAAGTACTGTACTAACAATTTTGAGGTACTTTTACTTTACTGGAGTATTTCCAATTGTCTATACTTTTACTTCTACTCTGCTACATCTCAGAGGCAAATATTGTACTTTTACTCCTCTACAATTATTTGAAAACTTTAGTTACTAGTTACTTTGTAGATAATTGTTACATTTATAAAACATACCTTAAAGGGTAAGACCACTTTAGTAGAGGTTTGGGTTGTGTAGTTACCTTGCCATGATGTAACTCCAAAGGTGGGCAAGAAATAAAAAATAATTGCTCCATTGATTAGAAATTGATAATTCAAAATATGCTCCTCATTGACTTACATTGTACGGTAAAACAGCTCTCAAAGTCACTCTTTTAGCACATAAATGAACCCAAACATAGCTGATTCAGACAATATAGGGCATCACCAAACCCAGTACTGTTTGTTTTTTTAATAAAAATGTCAACTTCCTGTTGATTTTACTATTTGAAGATCTGGATCCGGATCCGCCGATCCAGTCCGGGTTTTCTACTTATTAAAAATGGCAAAATCAACAGGAAGTTGACATAAAAAAGAACAGTACTGGGTTTGGTGATGTTCTATATTGTCTGAATCAACTTTGTTTGCGTTCTTTTTTGTGCTAAAAGAGTGACTTTGAGAGCAGTTTTACCGTACAATGTAAGTCAATGAGGAGCAGTTTTACCGTACAATGTAAGTTAATGAGGAGCATATTTTGAATTATCAATTTCTAATCAATGGATCAATTATTTTTTATTTCTTGCCCACCTTTGGAGTTACATCATGGCAAGGTAACTACACAACCCAAACCTCTACCAAAGTGGTCTTGCCCTTCAACCACTTTAGCCTTATTTTATACCTAGGCTATTTGAAGATAGCCGATCTACAAGCTCACAACGTATCGCGACGCGTTGTGAGCTTGTAGATCGGCTATTTTCAAACATTTTAGTGCTTTAACTTTGGATACTTTAAGTACATTTTGAAACAAATACTTTTGTACTTTTACTCAAGTACATTTTTAATTCTGGACTTTTGCTTGTAACAGATTACTTCTACATTGCAGAATTGATACTTTTACATAAGTAAAACATTTGAGTACTTTTTTTACGATATTTATTTGTGTGTGTTACATATATGTGGAACAGTCGGCGCACGCTCTGCTGCGACGACACGGGTCTGTTCGCTTATTTGTTTAGTTTTTGTTTAGTCTTTTAGTTTGTTTAGCGTTGCGTCCAGTCTTTTTGTCTGAGTCCCCACTGTCTGGCTAAGCACATCATGCTGGACATGTACAGAATAACCTGGATTATATTTATAATCCTCTGGATCATAAATGACAGCTCCGCGGTGGCCCCCGAACCTAGCCCAGTGTTAGCAACGGGGGTTAGCGGTGGCTATGGAGGAACACTCAGCTACACCTACAGCCGAGATGATCTACTCCAACTACGGTCCTCTATCCTCTGCAACATGGGACCGGTGGGTATACCACCGGAGATCCGTCCAAGGAAAAGGGGGAGACGGGGGGGTGTCCGTACCAGACTGAGGAAGCGTCGCTTCAGACCCCATCTCCCCTCCATCATCTTGGCCAATGTTCGCTCTCTGAGGAACAAGATGGACTTATTACACGCCCGGTGCCGTCTGGAGAGAGCCTACAAGGAGGCTTGTATCATCGCCCTGACTGAAACCTGGCTCGATGAGGACATACTGGACTCTGCTGTCAGCCTGGACGGATTCACCGTCATACGGGCAGACAGGACAGATCAGTCGGACAAGGATGGTGGCGGGGGGGTCTGCATCTACGTGAACAACAGGTGGTGTAACAACATCAAGATCCACAACACAGTCTGTACACCTAACATGGAGATGCTAACCCTGTCACTTCGCCCTTTTTATCTCCCAAGAGAATTCCCAACTGTGGTTATCGGGTGTGTTTACATCCATCCCAAAGCCAACTGTAGGATAGCAGCAGAGCAGGTAGCCGAGGCGGCTAACTCTCTGATGGCTAGGTACCCTGAAGCCCCGGTGTTCTTTATGGGAGATTATAACAGCTGTAGACTCGAGGGGGTTTTGCCCTCTTTCCATCAATATGTGGACGTTCCCACGAGGAAAGAACGTACCTTGGATCTATGTTATGGAAATATTGACGATGCTTTTAGTGCGAGAGCGCACTCTCCACTCGGACGCTCAGACCACAACATAGTCTTTCTGCTTCCGCACTACAAGCCGGAGCTGAAGCGATCCAAACCGCAGACCCACTGCGCCCCCCAGTGGTCGGAGGACGCAATCGCACAGCTGCAGGGCTCTCTGGCATGCACAGACTGGGACGTCTTCCAAGGCGACCTGGATGAGAAGGTTTCCGTGATCACCGACTACATCAAGTTCTGTATCACCACCACTATACCCACAAAGACAATAAAAAAATATCCAAACTCCAAACCTTGGATTACTCCTCATATTAAACATAGTCTCAGAGAAAAGCAGAAGGCATTTCAACGCCAGGATTGGGCCGCCCTCAAAATTATTGATGGGCAAATTAAGAATGAAATTCTTAATGCAAAACTCAAATACAAAAACAGTCTAGAACAGGAGTTTAGTAACATGAACACAAAACAAGCTTTCAATAAAGTCAAAATTCTAACCGGTGGTGAGACAAGACAAAATAACTGTACAACTCCAGATCCTACCACTTTTGCAAACACACTGAATACTTTTTATAAACGTTTTGACAGTCAGGACTACTCTGCTGCCTGTGAGGAACTATTGGGAGCCCTCCCCTTCCAGGAGCCTTCACATCCCCCATTCACCCAGGAGGATGTACGACAGCTGCTGGCCAGGTGTAAGCCTGGCAAGGCGCCAGGGCCGGATGGCATCTCGGCGAAGGTGCTCAAGCTCTGTGCCATGGAGCTCTCCCCCATCCTTCACTCCATCTTTTGGGAATCCTACAGGACAGTGTCTGTACCCACCCTCTGGAAAACATCCACCATCATACCGGTACCCAAGAAACCCCGCCCCTCAGAACCCAACCACTATAGACCTGTTGCACTCACATCAATAATGATGAAACTCATGGAAAGACTGATACTGAACATCATCCTGCCAGCTGTCAGGTCACAGCTGGACCCGTATCAGTTTGCCTACAGGGCCAAGAGGGGGACAGAGGATGCTGTGGCATGCCTCCTTCATCCCCTTCTACAACACCTGGATTCATCAAAGGACAATTTTGCCTCTATTCTGTTTGTTGACTTTAGTTCTGCCTTTAACACCATTCAACGCCATCACATGATCAAGAAACTGCATCACCTCAGCATCCCCCCACTCCTCATCCACTGGATTCACAGTTTTCTGAGTAATAGACCACAAACAGTTAAAGTAGGCTCATCATTTTCATCAACTGTCATTACAAACACAGGTGCCCCTCAGGGCTGTGTTCTCAGTCCCTTCCTCTACACATTATACACAAATGACTGTTTCAGCCCCTCACCCACCAACATCACATACTTTAAATACTCTGATGACACTGCCATTCTTGGACTGCTCAATGACAATAACTCTATCACGGACTTCCATAACACCATCTCTCATTTCACACAGTGGTGCACTGACAACTACTTAGAGTTGAATGTGGCCAAAACTAAAGAACTGGTCATTAACACAACCCAAACTGGACTCAACCCACTCCTCATTCATGGTAAAACAATAGAACAGGTTGACAGTTTCACATATCTTGGACTCACACTGGACAACAGACTCAGATTTGATCAACACATCACATCTATCCATAAACGTTTTCAGCAAAGACTTTATGTGATCCGCAAGTTGAGATCTTTATCTGTTGCCCCTCATCTTCTTCTATTACTGTACAAAAGCATCATTCAACCCGTTTTGTTGTATTGTTCCGCATGTTTTTTCACCATACTGTCCATGCCAAACAGAAACAAACTTTACAGTATCACCCGTATTGCCTCCAAAATCATCGGACTTCCCATACCCACACTTGCTGATATGAACAATAAGGCCATTACACGCTTAGCACTTTCAATAACAAATGACACTGATCATCCCCTGTATCGCTACTTTGACCTCATGCCATCTGGTCGGAGATACAGAACCTTAAAGTGGAAAAAGGTTACTTTTAGCAGGAGTTTTGTCCCCTCAGCCATCGCGGCATTAAACAAACTGCCCCGTCCATAAGAGGGTTTTCTGTGTACAGTGGGGACCTCATGTCTTTGTCTTTGTGATATGTTGTTTTTGTTATGTTTGTTTTGTTGTTTTTGTTGTAACGAACAGACCTGTGAAGACAATTTTCCCTTTGGGGACAATAAACGATATTATTATTATTATTTTTCCACCACTGCGCATAACTATGGGCATACGAGGGCATCGCCCTAGTCTCCTCCAATTTCACTTGTTTATCCCTGTATGCTGTACGAGTTCTCTCCCATGATTGGATGTAATTTGTATCCCGACCTGAACATATATCTTCTGTCTACTACAGACCTGGAGAGACAGGGAGACTCCGGTTATGGAACAAATACTCCTCTTTATGGCAATGATGACTATCTGAATATAGACATATTTAACCATTATTTTAACAAAATAATATCACAAAAGAAATAGCGACTCCAGGTGCAAGGGGGTATAGTTACAGTGCATCATCAGGTGTTCCCTGTCTCTTCTCAGTCCCACTGCATGCAGAGGAATGTTGTCTGTCTGTTGAATGTTGTCAACGCTCCACACGTCCTAGACTCTTCTCCCTCCTGGCTCCAAATTGTGGCACAAACTCCCCCATTGCAGTTAGAACTGCAGACTCACTCCCAATTTCCCGTCGTAATCTGAAGGCTCACCACTTCAGACTCAACCTCAGCCCCGTAGCACTTGACCTACATATGACGACCATTGTTTTTTCTTCAACCACAATGTTAAAATACCTGTTCAGTGTTGACTTCGTCGACTATAACTATGACGAAAAAATTACTACCTTTTTTCACTGACGAAAACTAAAAAAAAACTACAAAAAACTAAGCTATGATGACTAAAACTGTGACTAAATATACTGACAATTTCGTCAACAAATAAAAACTAGACAAATGTTTGGGATGGACTAATGGAGAAGAGAAATAAGACAAGTCATCATGGGTGCGTGCGGGTGTCACAGACTGAAAATAGTTGATTTATAAGCTCACAGTTCGACGCGTTGTGAGCTTGTAGATCGGCTATTTTCGGCATGCAGCCAAGTGAAAATCATTTCGATGCTATCACGGCCGTCAACAATTATTTGATAGTAATATTGTTTAGACTGATGCTAGGTTCTTGGTTTACCTGTGATCCTATAGTTTACTGAGGCACTACACCGTTTCTCTGCATTCCATGTATGTATTTACCTTGTTCATTGTAAGTCGCTCTGGATAAGAGCGTCTGCTAAATGCCTGCTTTGTAAATTGTCTGTGTGTCGTGTCAGTTCCATATGTCCAACGTTGAAGCATCGCGTCCAGAGGAACGTGGCTGCGGTTCGCTGGAAGCCTCTGTGTGCCTCGGCACTGGCTGTAGCCTGTCACAACTGTCTGCTGGTCTGGCACGTTGACCCCTGCTCCCTGTCAACCAGGTATGCACACACACACACACACACACACACACACACACACACACACACACACACACACACACACACACACACACAGGCAAGCAGATACTGGATAGCCCTATAGTATGTGGACACGGTTAGTGGGGATGTATGAATTTTTCACTGTGCTGTGCAGATCAACGCAATGTCTGATTTTATCGGGGTACACCCATTATCATCCAGAATGACATTCAGCAATTAGAAATACTTTACGCGATCTAATCCTGTAAGCTACTTCATATATCTTCGACTGTTCAACTCTCCCCCAGTTGGGGTCAGGTCTGACATTCCTGGTTTTACTTTGTCACTGTGGATCTGGATGGGAGTAATGCTGCATTTTGACTTTTAATATCTCATCCCTACCTCCGTTCCCTCCAGGCCCTCCTCTGGCTGTGCTCAGGTCCTGTCCCATCCTGGACACTCTCCAGTCACCTCCATCGAATGGTCTCCCAGTGGATCTCTGCTGGTGTCGGCATCACCCGTCGACATGGCCATGATTGTACGACTTCTGTCTCTCTGTTCTGTCTGTCTGTCTGTGTCTCCCGTGGTCGTGGTCGTGAGATTACGAGTCCTGTTTATACATCTGTCTAACTGTGTATCGGTTGCATATCCGTAGCTGAGCAGTTTGTGTAGCAATGACAATAAACATCTTTTCTTATCTTTGTGTTGGTGTCCAGGTGTGGGACGTAGTTTATCTTAAAGGGATAGTTCACCCCCAAAATGACTTCGATTACACACCCCATGAAGCCTTGTATTCATGGAGATTTTGTTACATTCCTAAGCCAATGATAACCGGCGGTCTCTCCGGTAGGAGACTCAAAGTGTCAACTTTGAGTCTCCTACCGGAGACATGAGCATCTTTCCGCCGGTCATCAAAATATTGGCTTAGGAATGCGACAAAAACAAAAAAATCTCCATAAATTCAAGGCTTCATGGGGTGTGTAATTGATAGAAAATAATATTTATTTTGGGTGAACTATCCCTTTAACTTATCTGTGTGTTGGTGTCCAGGTAGTTCATCTTATCTTTGTCTCCAGGTGTGGGACGTAGCGGCAGAGAGCTCGGTTCCTCTGCACCGTGTGGGAGGAGGAGGAGTCACCTTCCTGTCCTGGTCTCCTGATGGCAGCCATGTTCTGGCCTCCACGCCCTCCGCTCTGTTCAGGTTACACACTAATCATTGATTATACATGCGTTTTTTTTATTTTATCGATTAGTTTGATTAACTTAATGTGTGTTTATTTCAGGGTGTGGGAGACCAGGATGTGGACGTGTGACAGATGGCCGTGTTTGAAGGGACGCTGTCAGGTGAGGTGACACACTTGACTTCACTATGCTCTCTAATTATCCTTAATGTTCTGTCAAGTGACAACACTTCACTATGCTCTCTAACAATCCTTAATGATCTGTCAGGTGACAACACTTCATTAGGCTGTCTAACAATTCTTAATGTTCTGGCACAAAGCCACCGGCTGGAACATTGATGAACTGATGTTGTTTGTTACTTTTTAATTCGATGTAATGTGTCAGTCAGGAACATTGATGAACTGATGGTGTTTGCTTACTTTTAATTTGATGTACATTTGTCAGTCTGGCTGCTGGAGTCCAGATGGGAGTCGACTTCTCTTCACCGTCCAGGGAGAGACGGTCATCTACGCCCTGTCCTTCACCGATATGCTAGGTCAGTTGATTCTCAAAGTTCACTGATATGCTAGGTTAGTGCTTCTCAAATTGATATGCGAGGTTAGTGCTTCTCAAAGTGATATGCTAGGTTAGTGGTTCTCAAAGTGATATGCTAGGTTAGTGCTTCTCAAAGTGATATGCTAGGTCAGTGGTTCTCAAAGTTCACTGATATGCTAGGTTAGTGCTTCTCAAATTGATATGCTAGGTTAGTGGTTCTCAAAGTGATATGCTAGGTCAGTGGTTCTCAAAGTTCACTGATATGCTAGGTTAGTGGTTCTCAAATTGGGGACTCCGGGGAACCCAGGGGCCAATATGATTATAGAGTATTCATTACACCGAGGAAGGCCCTGGCTGAAAAATGTCGGCCAGGGCCTTCATTTCCTGAAGAAACATGTTGCCTTGTTTTTATAATTGCTAAAAGATGAACTAGCCTTTATATTAAAGCTTTATTAACTTTTGTGGAAGTTGTACCTTGTTTTTTCTTTTCAACTTATTTGATACTGTATAGCATCTTGGAATGTAACTTGATAAATGAGTTGTCCACACTTTGCCACCAGGGGGACACTCGGGGTCAAACGCAGCAACGGTGGTGGCTGACCTCTCAGAGACCACCTTCACCAACCCAGACGGAGACATGGTGTAAGAATAGAATCTAGGTTACACAGCCATCTGGACGATAAATTACATCTAGTTTCTGTCGGGTGAAAACCTCATATGTCCAAAACTGTTACTTTTCAGGATTCAAATAAAAAAGTAGCAGATCGACGAGCTAGTCGCTTCGTGCCGCATTTTGAGCTTTTCGATCTGCTACTTTTGATGCTTTTGAGTGACGCTGTAGTATTATGATCAAGTAGGGCGGAGATAAGAGTTTTCTACCTGACAGCAACAATGTACTGTATCTGTTTAGTTGAGAGAGAGGGTCATACAACAACATATAAATTAGTCCTTTGATTAGACTCAAATATTATACAGTGTCGTTGGAGAGGTTCAATGTCTCATATCGTGACGTTGCTGTCGGGCAGAAGCCAGCTAACTGCATTTTGACCCTTTGCATTTTTTTTCCATAAATCACAAATCGGTGCTTTTGAACTGTGTGTTGGTAAAATAAATATTGAACCAGTGCTTCTGACAAAACCAGCTAACTCCATTCGGTTCTTAAGTCTGACGTCATTTTGTAGTCCGACGTCACGTCCGGGTCCAAAAGGTACCAGCGCTGTTGGAACCCGTAAATCTTTTTACAATAACCTCCTTTTTTAGAAATGAACCATTGAGGGTTAATAAGGGTCTTAATGCTAATATCATAGACAGTAAAAAGTAGGCTAATATATATATTTGTATTTATTTATTATTATTATTAACATTATAATATATATATTTTTATATGTATTTATATATATATATATATTTATATATAGATGTAAATAAAAAAAACGATTTCCTCTTCTTTTTGTCGTTGCCAGGAAAGCGGTAGAATGACACTTTAGTCGTTATTTTAGTCTCAGATCTGTTAAAACAGCGAGGGACACAGCACTGCGCATATTGGGAAAATACACACCGGGACCCGGAAGTTATTCTAGCGGTTATTCTAGCGGTCACACGGTCACATAATAAGCGGTCACGTCTTAACAACCGAATTGGATCCTCAAACGTTCTGCTAAACCAGCTAACTCCACCAAAGGGGGGTGGAGTTAGCTGGTTTTGCTGACTCCAGGCTCCACCCCCTTTTGACCTCCAACCTCATTGTGAGCTTGGAGGTCCATTCAGCTGTTATTATCAATGATGAACAAAACCTCCTAACTCCACTTTTTGTTTTTGTTTTTTCATTTCCTGAAAAAGTTAGCTGGTTTCTGCCTGACAGCAGACATATATGAATGTGTTCATAGGGTGAGTGGAGAGGTCCAGTGTCTCATATGTTAATGTATTCATGTATCATAGGGTGGGAGGAGAGATTCAGTGTCTGGCCTGGGACCCCCGAGGAGAAAGACTCGCAGTGCTTCTCAAAGGTCAGCCTGAAGTCCTGTGGATTCCCATCTGTAGTTGTTATTATGATCTCATGCTCTCTGCCTTCCTGTGGTACATTTTAACCAATTGTTAGCTTGGAGATCTGTTCTTTTCAGCAAGTGAAAGTGTATATAAATGTATATAAATAGTTTTGCTTTTGTGTTGTCCCACTTTGCATCGGTGTGTTCAGGTGACCCTCAGGCCACCATAGCAGTGTTTAAGACCAGAGTCAGCCCCATTTTTGAGCTCTTGCCATGGTATGTTGATTTGTCCTCCTGAAATGTCAAAGTTGTCATTTTTACTATGTATTATACCACTATGAACAGTTTAATAATAATAATAATAATGATGATAACTATAATGGTGTGTTTTGTCTCAGTGGGTTTGTTCAGGGAGAAGCTGGAACGGAGCCCAGACTGATGCAGTTCCATCCTAACTTCCAGCATGGAGCCTTGCTCACTGTGGTCAGTCCTGTTTTTATACTGTTAACACTGTGGTCAGTCCTGTTTTTATACTGTTAACACTGTGGTCAGTCCTGTTTTTATATTGTTAACACTGTGGTCAGTCCTGTTTTTATTAGGGCTTAACTGCTTAAAGGGGAAGACCACTCATTTTCAACATTGAACTATGTCTTTAATACACCTTAGAGCTGTTGTGTGGAAATAAAATATCCTTTTCTAGGCAACACAGAAGGGGGGGGACTTTTTTCTTATTTCCACACAACAGCTCTAAGGTGTATTAAAGACATAGTTCAATGTTGAAAATGAGTGGTCTTACCCTTTAAGGCTAATACTTCATGACCATCGCTTCACACAAATTATCCTCAAACTGGTGAATATTATTGACAATTTGCTGTGCATAATGCATGTCTGTCTCTTCTCTGTCTCCCCCTAGTGTTGGTCCAATGGAAGAATCACCCATGTGCCTTTCTACTTCCTGAGCGCGGGGGTCCCCCATGTGGGCCTCAACGACAGCCCCTCACTGCCACACCCCCAGGAGGGCCCTGCCGACTTAAATCACACCTTGTACTCAACGCTCCTCTCCCCGCAGTACAGTACGATCGGCGGGCTTGCGGACAACTAGAACTGATATAACAACAATAACAACAGCAGCGTTGCGATCTGTGCAGCCGTCTGGTCAACCCCCCCCCCCCCCCCCGCCCCTCTCACCTGCCGGAGAAGAGAGACATAAATTGCGACACGTTGTGAGCTTGTAGATCGGCTATTTTAAAAACACAAATCTTGTATGGGGGTACCTGACACACAACATTTTCAGATGAGGGCGTCCGTGGACAAATACATATTAATTTGAGGGTCCTTGACATGAAAATGTCAAGGACAAGCAAGACCAAATAAGCAGCTACACTTTAGAAACGAGCCCAAAAATAAGCAACCCACAATTACCAATATTTACAAGCGACTACAGAAAAATAAGCCCCAAGTCGCTTATAATAGGGCGGATACAGGGGTCTTCAACAGGGGGTCCGGGACCCCTAGGGGGTCCTCATAGATATTGCAGGGGGTTCCAGCAGTTCCGCCGAATGGGAAAAGCCTGTTTTTCTCCTGGCGTTCTTTACATCAAGGGTGCGAGCACGACTCCAACTAGTTTCAATATTACTGAGCTTTCTTACCGGGTGCACGGTCTGGAAAAGTTACTTTACAATAAATCTCTACAAGAGAATACCAGCACACAGAACTGTCCTTTTTAATTAAGGCACTTTAATTTATATTATGTATATAAGTTGGCATTGTATACTGCAGAGCAGACAGAAACACGTACGCGTTTCGGCGTCAAGCCTTCATCAGCATTGTATGTGTTCCTGGCACTCAGCCGGTGTCCATGGACATGAGGAAGCAGAATCCCTACAAGGTCAAAGGTCAGCTTGGAAGGCTGACAGCACACGGTACATGATGCTGATCACCGGGAAGAATGAAGTGTACAGCAGTGGCTCTCAAACCTTTTGGTGTCGGGGACCTCTAAATTGATATGAATTTAGCCACGGACCCCCATCTGAAAAGGTCTTGCCAGGGACCCCCCAGAAGAGAAGATTTATGTTAAAAAATTACCAAAAATGTTCAAACATTTTCAAAAATAACAGATGTACAAGCTTGTATATCTGCTATTTTTTTTACGTATAAAATATGGATAAAGGGGTTAAAATGATGATTATGACTTTTTCTGGGGATGCCCTGGAACCCCCCTGAGGACCCCCGTGACTTTGAGAACCACAGCCGCAGAACACCTATCTGAAAATATTTTCTGCCAGGGAACCCCATACAAGATTTGTGCTGTTAAAATGTTTTTAAAAATATATATTTTTTTCACAAAACAAAAAAATCTTCCAAAATAGATCTACAAGCTCTCTGTGCAGTTCTTGTCAGCAAGCTACACCGTGGTGCGTACAGATTAAGCTACGAATACGCTCAGCATTTTCTGTGACTGTTGTCTATAAATAATTATGTACAAAGATGTTGTCTTTTCATATGCAGTTGGACCAGTCAGACCAAAATGGGAAATTCTTTATAAAGTAGGTTGTTGAAAATAAATGCAGTATTCTGGCCTTTTCTTTTCCTGGAAACTGGAATTATGTTGGTAGTTACAGTACTTAGAGTAAATGTACTTAGTTACTTTCCACCATTGGGTCCTAGCCATGGACTAAAGTTCTCAGTCGCCACGGCTGATTTCTGTCATTTGGCTTCCATAGAAGCCAGCGTGTCTTCTATGGAAGCATGTTGGAAATAGCAGCACAGCTACTTTTGGTTACTTCAAGATTAGACATGATTACGACAGAGGCGTTCAGGCTCTGCTACATTTTAACTCCCTGCTCGGCACAATGAGACCACCATCATTAACCATTAAGAGCAGGGAGACAGATGTATAATGCTATTTTCGTTTTAGTACTTCGTTCGTTTTCGTTTTTATTAAAGTACTTTTGGTACTTTAATTACATTTTGATACCAATACTTTTGTACTTCTACATTGCAGTATTGATACTTTTACTTAAGTACAACATTTGAGTACTTTTCCCACCACTGTATAATAGCAACCCCCACCCCCCCCCCACCAGGGAACATAACTAATAACAGAGCCTACTGGCAGTGGTGTAAAGTAACTAGATAATAGACGGACGAGCCCGTGTGCACACACACAAAATTTATATACACACGCTGTATATTTTAAACGAATGTTTAATGAAGTCATTACACTGATCAAGACCCATACATGGTAATATATGAAACACTGTCTTCAAATACAAATGGAACTGTTGAGAAACACAGTTTTAAAAATAAGTGTGTAAAGTTCATACATTATCACAGTCAAACAAAGATCTGAATAAATGTTCGTTCAAATACATTTTCAGAATGTTCTCTATTCACACTCTGCAGTATCATAGAATGAGTCTCCCACTCAATCATATCTACTTTATTTATAGAGCTCATTTAAAACGGTGTTGAACCTAAATACTAAAATAAGACTAAAAACTGAGTAAAACCATAAAAAGTGTTAAAACAAAAGAAAAGGATAAAACACAAAATAGATCAAATTTAAGAAGTGATAAATGACAGCAAAACCACACAATATAGAGACATAACTTTGTCGGGGTTAAAAGGACACTCCTATAGTTATAACTAACCAGTGGTGTAAAGTAACCAAGTACTGTACTTAAGTACAATTTTGAGGTATCTTTTACTTTACTGGAGTGTTTCCAATTTTCAGTACTTTTACTTCTACTCCACTACATCTCAGAGGCAAATATTGTTCTTTTACTCCACAACAATTATTTGAAAACTTACTAATTACTTTGCAGATTTAGATTATCACAAAACATACATTAACCACTTCAGTAGATCTGCTGTTTTCAAAAGATTTCTATACATTTTATACATTTAAAAACGTTTGAAATAGGACATTCTGCATAATGAGTATTTTTACTTTTGTATTTTAAGTATATTTTCATACCAATACTTTTGTACTTTTACTCAAGTACATTTTGAATTCCGGACTTAAGTAAAACATTTGAGTACTTTTTCCACCACTGAGTAAAACAACACAAAGTGTAAAAACATAAGAAAAGGATAAAACACAAAATAGATCAAATGTAAAAAGTGATAAATGACAGTAAAAGGACACTTCCATAGTAATTCTAACTAGCAGGCTCAGAAGGTAGAACAGTCATCAGCAGGTCCTGGTTCTATAGTCCAGGCGTTTGACCCAACAATGTGGGTCAAGCTCACACAAACTGTAGGCAAGGCAAGTTTATTTATAAAGCACATTTCAACAACAAGATAATGTGCTTTACACCAGTGTTGATTTTGACAAAAAAAAATTATTTAGTTTTAGTCATATTTTAGTCATCTGAAATGTTTTACTGTTAGTCTAGTTTTAGTCGACTAAATATAAGATTATAGTCGACTCGACTAAATCTACAGTTGATTTAGTCGACTAAAATGTGTTTTGGCGGTGCCTTGATGGCATCATAATGGCTGATTTTACTCTTGGTTGCCTGCGACACGTTGTGAGCTTGTAGATCTGCTATTTTCAGAGCGCAACCAAACATAAAATGACTTGTCTTTTAGTTCTACTGGATCTCTTCTCCACTCGTCCCTCACTAACATTTTAGTCTAGTTTTTATTTGTTGACGAAAATTGTCAATATATTTAGTCTTAGTTTTAGTTTAGTTTTTATTTAGTTTTTATTTGGTTTTCATCAGTGAAAAACGGCAGTCGACAAACATTTTTCATCATAGTTTTTAGTCGACAAAATCAACACTGCTTTACACAACATCAAGCAAAGGAAACACTTTAGCGTAGAAAAAAAACTATTACTCAATGAAAGGCAATGGCAAATAGAAAGGTCTTTAACCCTTTAAGACCGGGAAAGCATAGTTTGTGTCATTTTAAGATTTTTTTGGCTATTCAAAAATAGCAGATCTACAAGCTAATAGCGTGGCACCGAGTATGAGCTTGTAGATCTGCTATTAAATATATATAAAATATATATATTTTATAAAATATATAATATATATCTAAAAATGTTTGGTAAAACATTTAGTTCCAGGGACCCCTCAGAAGCAAAGATTTTAGTTGTAAATGTCCGCGTAAAAAGAAAAAATCAAAGATTATTTTTGAATAGCCAAAGAAATCTTAAAATGACAGATGCGTTCCCGGATTGAATGGGTTAATTTAAAATAGCTAAGCGTGGCAGCAGACTGACAGTTTTCTGGGAGTTTGTCCCAGATATGTGGTGCATATACAGTATCTATGCATTATGTAGTGAAAACAAACTCAATGGGTTTTGTGTCCTCAATATTATGAATAAGAGAAAAAAGTCCTAAGGAATTGTATGAAGGGAGTGACCAGCTGGTTCTGAAGGCCTCTGATACACATGTAGTGACCAGCTGGTTCTGAAGGCCTCTGATACACATGTAGTGACCAGCTGGTTCTGGAGGCCTCTGATACACATGTAGTGATCAGCTGGTTCTGAAGGTCTCTGATACACATGGAGTGATCAGCTGGTTCTGAAGGCCTCTGATACACATGGAGTGATCAGCTGGTTCTGAAGGCCTCTGATACACATGGAGTGATCAGCTGGTTCTGGAGGCCTCTGATACACATGGAGTGATCAGCTGGTTCTGAAGGTCTCTGATACACATGGAGTGATCAGCTGGTTCTGAAGGCCTCTGATACACATGGAGTGATCAGCTGGTTCTGAAGGCCTCTGATACACATGGAGTGATCAGCTGGTTCTGAAGGCCTCTGATACACATGGAGTGACCAGCTGGTTCTGAAGGCCTCTGATACACATGGAGTGATCAGCTGGTTCTGAAGGCCTCTGATACACATGGAGTGATCAGCTGGTTCTGAAGGCCTCTGATACACATGGAGTGATCAGCTGGTTCTGGAGGCCTCTGATACACATGGAGTGATCAGCTGGTTCTGAAGGCCTCTGATACACATGGAGTGACCAGCTGGTTCTGAAGGCCTCTGATACACATGGAGTGATCAGCTGGTTCTGAAGGCCTCTGATACACATGGAGTGATCAGCTGGTTCTGAAGGCCTCTGATACACATGGAGTAGCCTCGGAAACCCATGCCCCTTTTTTTGTTACAAAAGAAAAAAGGCTGGGGGAAGATCCCAGGAGCTGTGGTCTCGGAGTGGGAGTGAACCTTGTTATCTCATAACCAATCAGAGAGTGCAGAGGGGCGTCGCTCTAAATTTGGTGACGTCAGCGTGTTCCATGCACAGGCCGGGGGGGGGGAGGGGAGGGGAGGCGGGGACATAGATTGGTGAAGCAATAGGAAGCGGCGCAGGAATCCGGGCGCCTGGGTTTGGATCCGCCCTTCAAGACCATCGATTGGGCTCGTTCTTTCAGTATACACATGGAGTGATCAGCTGGTTCTTTATACCTGACAGCCAGGAGTTTGATGTGGAGGACGTAGTATACCCGAAGTAATTGGCAAAACAATAGGGTTATATTGATAATGTAACATTATTTAAAAAAAATGTTTGATTGATTGATTACTTTATTAGTCAAAAATGTATTACAAAACTAAAATTTGATGACCAGCGGAGTCTCTGGTAGGAGACTCAATGGAAAATGGAAATGATTGGCTTAGGAAAAAAAATCTCCATGAATTCAAGGCTTCAAAGTGAGTAATAGATAGAAAAAAAATCTTTTTGGGGGTGAACTACCTCTTTAATGCTAAAAGGATAACACAAAAAATGGTCCTATATGTATTGGTTGGTTATGTTGGTTCCATTGACCCAAGCTGGAACACAATCCATTGATTGATCATTAAAACAAACATGCTCTGAAAATGCATGTGGCCCACCCATGTGTTGCATTGAACACGATTGGTCCGTGTTGGGGGAGGGAAGCCGGGCGGGGGGGCGGGGGGTGATATTTGTCACTGTACGTCACTGTACGTACTCCTACAGCAGGGAGTGTTGGGCGGGAGGAGTAAGTACGAAGGCTCATATGTCCTCCTGGTGGGGGCTCCTCACTGGCAGGTGAGTCAGTAGGACACAACAGCAACACAGAAATGTGTGAGGTGAAGAATCAATTGGTGAAACGATTACATTGGGGAGAAAAAGGTGTAAAAAGAAAACCAGATGGGAAAATTTAAAAATGGTGAAGTGATCCTTTAAAAGGATCCCTCGTTAATAAGCCTTATATGCCTTAATACATAATAATTTCCCTCTATAACTAACATTTAAAAATAAAAACACCTTAAATATTGTATTTATTTTAGAAATAGTTCATCTTTTACTCAACGGGGAAAACACCTGTCACAAGTTGATGTCATCTGTCCATGTGTGGTCCAGACCTATGGTATGGAATGCATAGTGCTAACTTAAAACCAACTTAAAACTTCCTAAGGTTAATATGAGCATCAAAACAATATGTAAAATATTAAAATATTAGCACATGCATTCCATACATTCAGCAGGGCTGGACCACACATTCTAAAATAAATACAATATTTATCATTTTTAATTTTTGTTATAGAGGGCAATTATGCAAGGGATAATGTATGGGGCCTCGGTGCATTATCACCCTGTCGGGCTTTAAATGTCAATAATGACTACCTCCCCATACATTATCCCGCTTGTTACACGGCTACCTAATACATAAATAAATAAATTTACTCAAAAGTAACAACAAAACAAAGTATTTCCTTGCTTAAGGCAATGAAAGTATTCCATATGTATTGGGCTGGGCGGACAAGTTCGCCTCGGAAAACAAATGACAGTATTCCATAAGGTAACGGGAAGACTCCCCAAAACACACTCACCCCCATTCTATATACCGCTGGATTTGCCTGTAATACCGCCGTATTTGCCCCGGGGCGACTGTGTTTTGGGGCGAATGTTTTGGTATTCCCCCATTGTTGCGCCACGATAAACAAGGAAGTGTAGAGGATAAATTGAATGACTTTTCGGTCATTGCATCGTCTATTTCTCACTTCAAATGTTTTCAAAAACATTCTTGAGAGCAACATTTAGTTGTAAATTGCATTGTTTGTTTACATGGCTGTCATGTTGGATAAAGCATAAAACTAAGCAGCGCAAGTTGATATGAGCAGGTGTTCTGAGTCTCTGATTACACAGCGGTCCGTTATTGAGCTCATCGGTCATTATCCAGAAATAATGACCGACGATTGACCAATCAGAATCGAGCATTCAACCAAGCCGCGTAATAATACACTTTTTTTGTCCGCCCAGCCCAATACTTATGGAATACTTTCATTGCTGTAAGCAAGGACATACTTCGTTTTGTTGGTACTTTTGGGTAAATTTATTTATGAATTTATTAAGTAGCCGTGTAATAAGCGGGATAATGCATGGGGAGGTGGTCATTATTGAAATTTAAAGCCCTTCAGGGTGGTTATGCATAATCACCCTGTCAGGCTTCAAATTTCAATAATGACCACCTCCCCATGCATTATCCCTTGCTTAAAGCATATAAGACTTATTAGCCAGGGATCATTTTAAGCGGTTTAAAGCTCACTCTTTGTTAGCCTAGGCTTCCTCTCCCGTTTCTTCTTCTCCTTCTTCTTCTTGTCTTCCTTGTGGAAGATCCTTCCATCAGCCTGCTGCACCCACTTCACTTTGATGTCTGCTGGCGCCCCCTGGTGGTCCTTCATGTTCTGCTTCAACTGAGACACAGAGCAGAATGATTCTGATGAACAGTGCCTGATCATCATCATCATCTCTTGGTGAGTTATACATGGTTAGGGGTGGATTACCACACAGGCTCAGGGGCCCAAGAGCTGAGGGGGGCCCTTAGCCCAGAGCCTTTGCATGAATTGTCACTGGTAAACTTTGTATTTATTGTCAAATAAGTGCTTAGGGAATGAAATGAAGTGAAAAACAACCATTACTGCATCAAAAGTAACAAACTATACTATAAAAACTGGTCAAACATTGGCCAAATTGTCAAATAATATAAGAAAGAGGCAAAACAATATGAATAACAATAGCTGATCTACAAGATCACAATGGCATTGTGAGCTTGTAGATCAGCTATTTTCACAATATTTTATCTGTGGAACCGAGTCAAACTTAATATAATGCCTTCAAATCCTACAACTCCAAGAGCTTGACAGGGTGGGGGGCCCCGGTTCAAATATGATTATTTTGGGGGGTCCCCGGTTCAAATATGATTATTTTGGGTGGTCCCCGGTTCAAATATGATTGTTTTGGGGGGGTCCAACAGGTTGAGAACCACTGCATTAGCTAAAGGACCAATTATATGAACATAAGGCTGAAAATGGGTGAAATGCTCTTTTATTTAATAATACAGTTTAATCATACCTGCTCCAAAATGGCCTCTTGTACTGCAGGGTCGTTCATATCCAGGGAGGAGTTTATGGTCAGCTTCACTCTCAACACTTGTTTCTTCACTGGAACTTTAAAAAGAAACATTAGATGTCCGTTTCCAGTGGTGGAAGCTAAGTACATTTACTTAAGTATAGCAAAATGTGGAGGTATTTGAACTTTACTTGAGTATTTCCAATTTCCAATACTTTTACTTCTACTCCACTACATCTCAGAGACAAATATTGTACTTTTACTCGACTACAATGATTTGAAAACTTTAGTGACTTGTTATTTTTCAGATATAAATGATTATATTATAAAACATACATTAACCACTATAGCCCTATATTTTCAAATATTTTAGTACTTTTGCTTTTGGTAGTTTAAGTATATTTTGATGCCAATACTTTTGTACTTTTACTCAAGTATTTTTTTTAATTAATTTTTTACTTTTACTTGTAAGGGCGCGCTCCCACCGCACTTTTATTTTACCTCTGGGGCAGAATCTGCCAATGCATTGTCAATGTAAATGCGTGGATTCACGCAAGAGCGGATTTTTCCGCTTGTCGCGCAGACCTTGCGTTTATCTGCTCTACACGACTTGTCCATTTGAAGCAGAAAACTACTGGAGGCAGGAGCTGATTTTCCTCCTCTGTCCAATCGGGTGAGTCGAAGGCGGACCGTCTCAAGACTCAGGAAGCACAAGGCAGCAAGCGGTGCGGGCTACGGGGACGGTCCTGAAAGTGAGTGACAGGTGCGTCACAGCGTTTTTTTAGAATCCGCTGGCTGCAAAAAAAATTGGCCGCGCACAACCTGCGTTTAACAGCTGCCAGCCAACTTTTGGTGTGAGCGCGCCCTAACAGAGTATTTCTATATTGCAGTATTGATACTTTTACTTAAGTAAATCATTTGAGTACTTTTTCCGCCACTGTTCGTTTCATTGATGGAATTCAGATGCTAATCAATATTACAGTATAATGAAGTGAAATGAATTTAAAACATTTTTTTAGAAATGTTCTCTTCGCCAAAACGGAATGATTAAACAAATCAAATCCAACGTAACATTCATATCTTGACCTTTGCCCTCACTTAAGTACAATTTTGAGGTAATTTTACTTTACTGGAGTATTTCCAATTTTCAGTACTTTTACTTCTACTCCACTACATCTCAGAGGCAAATATTGTGCTTTTACTCCACTCCAAATATTAACTTTAGTTACTTTGTAGATTTTGATTATTATTACAAAACATACATTAACCACTTCAGCCCTATATACATTTTGGCCATTTGAAAATCTACAATCTACAAGCTCACAATGCATCGCGATGCGACACATTGTGAGCTTGTAGATCTGCTATTTTCAAAACATGTTTTATACTTTTGAAAACATTCTGCATAATGAGTACTTTTACTTTTGGTACTAAGTATTATTATTAAGTTTGATACCAATACTTTTGTACTTTTACTCAAGTACATTTTGAATTCCGGACTTTTACTTGTAACAGAGTATTTCTACATTGCAGTATTGATACTTTTAGTAAAAAACGTTTTAAAAAAATTTAGTAGTTTTTCCACCACTATCAGTTATCACTTACCTCTGTAGCAGATGAAGGAAGCTTTTCGGTCACAATTCCAGTCGGCCCATTTGGACCCACTGTCAAACTCCATGGCAACACATGTCTCCGTCAGACCACCATTTGGTTCCCCCGTATTCCAGTACCTGAGCAGTGGTGGAAAAAGTTTTTTTTTTTTACCAAAGTAAAAGCATCAATACTGCAATGTAGAAATACTCTGTTAAAAGTAAAAGTCCAGAATTCAAAATGTACTTGATTAAAAGTATAAAGTATTGCCATCAAATTGTACTTAAAGTAGACCTACCAAAAGTAAAAGTACTCAGTGTGCAGAATGTCCCATTTCAAGTTTTCAAGTTTATTCAAATATTTTGAAAATAGCCGATCTACAAGCTCACAATGCGTCGCATTGTGAGCCTGTAGATCGGCTATTTTCAAATGGCTGAAATGTATATAGGGCTGAAGTGGTTAATGTTTATTTTGGAATAATAATCACAATCTACAAAGTAACTAGGTAAAGTAACTACATTTTTCAAAATTAATTACAATATTTGCCTCTGAGATGTAGTGGAGTAGAAGTAAAAGTACTGAAAATTGTAAGTACTCCAGTAAAGTAAAAATACCTCAACCTTTTACTTAAGTACAGTACTTGAGTAAATGTACTTAGTTACTTTACACCACTGTACCTGAATGAGGAGTTGCTCCCATCGGACCACTTCCAGGAGTCTCGGTACAGACCGATCCAGTAGGCCCTTGAATGGTCCAAGATCTTCTGGATCTCCTGGTTCTCAGCCTGGTTCCTCACACTGGCCAGGTCTGTGTGTTTCTCCCTGCACTCCCTCTGAGCCTCGGACCATGACATTGTCTTTGGAAGTTTGATGTATTTCCTTATTGGCTCTGAAAATAAATAGGCCTGAAGTTGTTAATGTATGTTTTGTAATAATAATACAAATCTACAAAGTATCTAGTAAAGTTTTCAAATAATGTTAGTGGAGTAAAAAGTACAATATTTGCCTCTTGAGGTGTAGTGGAGTAGAAATAAAAGTACTGACCATTGGAAATACGCAAGTTATTTTTTTTTTTTGCTTAAGTAAAGTACTTGAGTAAATGTAATTGGTTACTTTCCAGCACTGCATCTCACCTGTGTCGAAGCAGATGAAAGGCTGGCTCTTTGCACAACTGCGATCGAAAAACTCTCCATCACTCTGATGCATTATGACACAAGCTCCATCACCGCCTGGTTGACCAGGAGCCCAGTTCCTGAACGTGTGTTCCTCTGCATCGTTGTAGAAGCTTTCATCTTCCAGAGACCATCTCCAGCTGTTGACATCGTTGTACAGACCTATCCACACTCCCTTAAAACAAATGACACCAAAGATCATTAACCCTGGCGTGTCCCTATTCTCAGCAGTGGTGGAACAAGTATTCACATTAGTAAAAGTAAAACTATCAATACTGCAATCTAGAATGTCCGTTACGAGTAAAAGTCTGGAATTCAAAAATATTGGTATCAAAATGTTCTTAAAGTACCAAAAGTGGAAAGTACTCGTTATGCAGAATGTCCCATTTAACACGTTTTAAAATGTATACAAATCTTTGGAAAACAGCAGATCTACAAGCTCACAATGCGTCGCATCGCGACGCATTGTGAGCTTGTAGATCGGCTATTTTCAAAGGACCTAAATGTATATAGGGCTGAAGTGGTTACTGTATGTTGTGTAATAATAATACAAATCTAAAAAGTAACTAGTAACTAAAGTTTTCAAATAATTCTAGTGGAGTAAAAGTACAATATTTGCCTCTGAGATGTAACGGAGTAGAAGTAAAAGTAATGAAAATTGGAAATACTCCAGTAAAGTAAAAATAAATACATCAACATTGTACTTAAGTACAGTACTTGAGTAAATGTACTTAGTTACTTTCCACCACTGCACCAAAGATCATTAACCCCTGGCGTCCCTATTCTCAGGCAAAATAATATAAAAAAATATAAAAATATAAAAACAAGTACATATAGAAGAAAGCATAAAGAAACAAATCAAATGTGCAGATTTTTTTTTAAAGAACAGCCCCCCCCCCCCCAAGTACATTCACTTAAGTACTGTATTTAAGTACACTTTTGACGAATTTTGCTTTACAGGCGCGCTCTCACCGCACTTTTATTTTACCTCTGGGGCAGAATCTGCCAATGCATTGTCAATGTAAATGCGTGGATTCACGCAAGAGCAGATTTTTCCGCTTGTCGCGCAGACCTTGCGTTTATCTGCTCTACACGACTTGTCCATTGGAAGCATAAAACTGCTGAAGGCAGGAGCTGATTTTCTCCCTCTGTCCAATCGGGTGAGTCGAAGGCGGACCGTCCCAAGACTCAGGAAGCACCATGGTGCTCAAGGCAGCAGGCGGTGCGGGCTACGGGGATGGTCTTGAATGTGAGTGACAGGTGCGTCACAGCGTTTTTTTAGAATCCGCTGGCTGCAAAAAAAGCACAACCTGCGTTTAACAGCGGCCAGCCAACTTTTGGTGAGAGTGCGCCCTACTGGAGTATTTCCCATTTTCAGTACTTTTACTTATACTCCACTACATCTCAAAGGAAAATATTGTACTTTTACTCCACTACAATTATTTGACAGCTTTAGTTACTAGTTACTTTGTAGGTTTAGATTATTATTACAAAACATACATTATCCACTTCAGCCATATATACATTTCAGCCATTTGAAAATAGCAGATCTTTGAGCTATTTTCAAAAGATTTGTAAACATTTGAAAACTTGTGAAATGGGACATTCTGCATAATGACTACTTTCTACTTTTGGTACTTTAAGTACATTTTGATGCCCATTCTTTT
>NC_137614.1:2500369-2540369 GCF_963280865.1 Gymnoscopelus braueri
TATCCATTGTTTTCTAAGCGATTATTTTATCGATAACTTTTTTAATTCATATAACATTTGCAGGAAATACACTACGATAGAGCCCTGTGGGACTCCGGTTAACCATATATAGGGTTTAACTGGTTAAGGCAGTGGTGGAAAAGGAACTCAAATGTTTTGCTTAAGTAAAAGTATCAATACTGCAATGCAGAAATACTCTGCTACAAGTAAAAGTCCGGTATTAAAAATTTACTTGAGTAAAAGTTCAAAGGTATTGGCATCAAAATGTACTTAAAGTACCTAAAGTAAAAGTACTCCTTATGCAGAATTCCCCCTTTCAAGTTTTTAAATTTACACAAATCTTTGGAAAACAGCATTTGCTATTTTCAAATGGCCAAAATGTGTATAGGGCTGAAGTGGGTAATGTTTTGTAATAACAATCAAATATACAAAAGTAACTAAAGTTTTCAAATAATTGTAGTGGAGTAAAGGTATAATATTTGCCTCTGAGATGTAGTGGAGTAGAAGTAAAAGTACTGAAAATTGGAAATACTCCAGTGTAAATGTACTTAGTTACTTTCCACCACTGCCTTCATATTAACCGTTATATTAACAGTCATATAGGAGAATATAGCAGCACTTACCTGTTATGGTCACAACACACAACAGAGCCTGTGTCTTCATGCTCTTCTCTGCCGCCTCCTCTCTTCATGTGACTGTAGACAGGGCTTAACGTTAAGCTTTAATAGCTGAATTCAGACCATTGGAGTGTCGATGTTCCCGCCTATCTGTTTGATTCCCCACCTTTCATACAAAATATTCAAAGTGGCTCGCCAGGTCACGACTCACTGACTGCAAAGGGATTGACATTAATCGCTTAATCTCCAATGTTTCCTTTTCTGGGCACAACATCATACTATAGGCAAACATTCTGTGAATATAGCAGATCTGCAAGCGTTGTGACGCGTTATGAGCTTGTTTAGATCAGCTATTTTCAGCAAAGCTATTTGGTGTAGAGCAGTGGTTCCCAAGCTTCTCTGGATGGAGGCCCACTCGAAAGTGCAATTGGTGGGCCCACTGGGCCGCGTGCATTTACAGATCATATGTAATACAGTAGCTCCTATTTACCTGTATCACAATTAATTTTTTTTAAAGATTTTGAAGAAAATAAATACCATGACACCAGTGGGTCTACAGCAGTGGTGGAAAATAACTAAGTACAAGTACTTTTTACTCCACTACAATTATTTGAAAACGTTCTAGTTACTTGTTGATTTTGATTATTATCATAAAACATACATTGACCACTTCAGCCCTTCAGCTATTTGAAAATAGCCGATCTACTGTATATACAGGGCTGAAGTGGTATTAGTGTGTTTTGTAATAATAATAATAATCAAAATCTACATTGTAACTAAAGTTTTAAAATAACTGTGGTGGAGTAATAGTACAATATTTTCCTCTGAGAGGTAGTGGAGTAGAAGTAAAAGTATTGAAATACTGTAGAAAGTAAAAACAAAAGTAGTCTACAGTACTTGAGTACACGTACTTAGTTACTTTACACCACTGCTTGTCCCTAGTTGCTGCCCAGTCCATTGATCATTGTTTTAAACTTTATTATAGACGTATTTCTTCTCCCTGGCCTTCAGCCAAGTTGCCCTTTACTGGTGCAAAGGTTTTGTTTGTGTCTGTTTCATTGTTATCGTATGCTAATTTCTGTTTGCATTGTGTCTGTTTCATTGTTATCGTATGCTAATGTCTGTTTATATTGCATTGTTTTGTTTGAACCTGTACAGCACTTTGGTTGACCTGGTCATAATAACTGTTGAGTTGATGACTGCAAACCAAAGCTTTACACCAGCGGTTCTCAAACCTTTAAATGTCAAGAACCCCTTTATTTAAACCTTGCTTTTCTTGTTTGCAATCGGCTATTTTCAAAAGATTTTAAAATAAATTTTAGACATAATATAACTTGTGAAACGGGACATCAGACATAATGAATACTTGTGTACTTTTACACAAGTATATTTTGTTCACTACAGTTCTACATTGCAGTATAGTATATTATTTGTTTACTAACATTGAGACTGGACGCACAGGTGATTGTTTCACGCAATCAATTCCCAACCTGTTGTCTCGAGGTGCGCTGGTTTCAGCACATCCCAACCCCCTCTTGTGTGTTGGCTAGTGAGGCGTGTCCTAGCGAGACCTGATAGAATGGGTTTCATTGGGCGCGTACTGGTTTTTATCAGTGTGACATCGTCTGTTAAGGGGTCTATAGATACTTTTACTTAAGTAAAACATTGGAATACTTCTTCCACCACTGTCTTTAATGAAGACTTAAAAATACCAATGGACTGGGTAGCAACTACGGACAAGTTGTTCCAGAGCCTGGGGGCGCGAACGTTCGGTTCATGCGAGGACGCTGGTGGGGGGGGGGGGGGGGGGGGGGGGGGGCATTCGTTCGACACACAAATGTGTTGACGTGTTTGTTTGTCATTGTCAAGGTCATTTCAGCTTGGGGAAATGGATGTAAAATGGGGGGGGTGGCTTTCATACAAAACATTCAAAGCGCCGCAGGCTCACGAGTCACGACTGACTGCAATGTGATTTTCATTAAAACACGTGATCCTCTCTGGGCATGATGTCATCGTGATCATATCTGGTAAATTTCCGGAATTTAGTGCTCCAACGCGCTTTACATAGATTGTGCATTACATTCACCCATTCACACACACACATGCACACACACACACACATTCACACACCGATGGCGGAGGAAACCATGCAAGGCACCAACCTGCTGCTCATCGGGAGCAATCAGGGCTTCAGCGTCTTGCTTAAGGACACTTCAACACTAACTCTGGGGGAGCCCGGGATCGAACTGGGAACCTTGCCCCCCCTGAGCCACCCCCCCCCCCCCCCCTGGGCCAATGCCCCCCCTGAGCCACTGCCCCCTTGAGCCACCGCCCCCCCCCCCCCCCTGGGCCACTGCCCCCCTGGGCCACTGCCCCCCCTGAGCCACTGCCCCCCTGAGCCACTGCCCCCCCCTGGGCCGCTGCCCCCCCTGGGTCACTGCCCCCCCTGGGTCACTGCCCCCCTGGGCCACTGCCCTCCCTGGGTCACTGCCCCTCCTGGGCCACTGCCCCCCCTTGGTCACTGCCCCCCCCTGGATGCCGACTTGAGAGTTAGATGGGTGGGCCGGCCGCGTGCATTTTCAGATCATGTTTAGTAGCTCCTATTTATCTGTATCACAATGAAAAGATTTTCAAGATTTTCCAGAAAATAAATACCATGACACCAGTGGGTCTGCAGCAGTGGTGGAAAATAACTAAGTACTGTACTCAAGTACGATTTTGAGGTACTTGACTGATAACAGAGTATTTCCAATTTTCAGTACTTGCGCTTCTACTACACTACATCTCAGAGCCAAATACTGCACTTTTTACTCCACTACAATTATTTGAAAATGTACTAGTTACCTGATTTTGATTATTATTACAAAACATACATTAACCACTTCAACCCTTCAGCTATTTGAAAATAGCAGATCTACAAGCTCACAACGCGTCGCGTTGATACGCGCTGTGAGCTTGTAGATCTGCTGTTTTCAAACGATTTTTATACTTTTTATACATTTGAAAACGTGTGAAATGGGACACTTTGCATATCGAGTACTTTTACTTTTGGTCCTTTAAGTATATTTTGATGCCAATACTTGTAGAGCTTGCAGATCGTCTATTTTCGGCAAAGAGGTTTGATGTGAGGGGGAAAAAGATCAGACCAAGTACAGAGCCAACTGTCAAGTTAACTTAGTATTGAGGGTTTAAAAGGTCTGAAAATACACATTAACATTAATTAATAGAGAAGCTAATGTGTAAAAAAAATGCGAACAAAATACATTAATTTACACAACACTGATGATAGTGCTGTCAAACTATGAAGCTATCTATAAAATATATGAATATGTTTAATCTGCAACACAATTTGATACAATATGTAGTGGGGGGGTCCCTGCTTCATCTCTCTCTCTGCCAAGGGGTCCTTGGCCTGAAAAATGTTGAAGACCCCTGATTTATAGAGCACATTTAATATGACCAGGTCAACCAAAGTACTATACAGGTTAAAACAAAACAATGCATTATAAACATGCATTGGCATACGATACCAATGAAGCATGCACAAACAAAACAAAAAAAGGGAGAAGAAATACGTCTTTAATAAAGATTAAAAAATGAGCAATGGACTGGGCAGCAATAGGGACAAGCAGTGGTGTATAGTAACATGTAGTATAGTATAGTACATGTACTCAAGTACTGTATTAAGTACAATTGAGGTATTTTAACTTTTTCAGTATTTAGCTTTTTTGTTTTTGGTGGCTTTTTCTGCCTTTATTAATAGGAAAGTAGACTGACAGGCAATGTGGAGAGAGATGGGGGGGTGACACGCAGCAAAGGTCGTCGGGATCGGGAGTTGAACCCGCGACACGCTATGAGGCTGGATTACTAGCCTAGGTGCGCTCAGACAGTTACGCCAACCGTCCGGGCCAGTAGGCCTATTTACCATTCATGCTAGGACACGTCAACACAAATGTTGACGTGTTTGTTTGTCATAGTCAAGGTCATTTCAGCTTGGGGAAATGGATGTAAAATGGGGGGTGTGGCTTTCATACAAAACATTCAAAGTGCTGCAGGCTCACGAGTCACGACTGACTGCAATGTGATTTTCATTAAAACACGTGATCTCTTCTGGGCATGATGTCATCGTGATCATATCTGTCATATGCCTTCGTAGCTCAGTTGAGGTCTACCTACAGTAAGGGTTCCCAAACGTTTCAGTGCCGCAACCCCTCAAAATAATCATATTTGAACTGGGGACCCCCCAACATAATCATATTTGAACTGGGGACCCCCCCAAAATAATGATATTTGAACTGGGCACCCCCAACAATGACAAGCACTAGGAATTGTAGGCATTACATTTAGTTTGACTCGGTTCCACAGATAAATATTGTGAAAATAGCCGATCTACAAGCTCACAACGCTGTTTTGTGCTTGCATATCGACTATGTGAGATTGTAGAACGACTATGTGAGCTTGTAGATCGACTAATGTTTGCCTCTTTCTTACATAACATCTGACAATTTGATATTAAAAAGGTCTTAAAAGTCATTAAATTGTAAGTTGTGCACATGTGCACATACCCTTATACCAGATGTCTTCAACGTTTTCAGGCCAAGGACCCCCTAGCTGAGAGAGAGATGAAGCAGGGACCCCCCCACTAAATACTGTGTAAAATTATGTTGCAGATTAAACTTTTTTCATACATTTCATAGATAATTGGATTCATGTTAATGTGTATTTTAAGATATTTAACCTTTAAACCCGCAATATTTAGTCAACTTAACCGTTGGCTCTGTACTTGGCCTGCTCTTTTTCCCTCTACACAGACTCTCAGAAAATAGCCGATCTACAAGCTCACAACGCCTCGCAGCGCGAGGCTTTGTGAGCTTGTAGATCTGCTATTTTCAGCTAATGGTCCCCACCACACAAATATTTGGCGGACCCCCTGTAGTAACTCTGAGGACCCCCTAGGGGTCCCGGACCCCCTGTTGAAGACCCCTGCTGTACACACTTATACTGTATGTTGATTTGTTTACTGTTGAGTGAGAAAACAATGTTGCACATTAATCATCTGGGGACCCCCTAAAGTAATTTGGGGGACCCGACCCCCAGTTGGGGAACCACTGGCCTATATAGGACGTTGTCCCTGAACTAATTCTCCATAAAGGACTGGAGATCCCTGGGGATCCGTCCGCCCAGGTACACAAAGTCATGGACAACCTGGTAGGAGATCCTGATGTCAGGTGGTGAGTCCACTAACTGTAGAAAAATTTATTAAATCCACACACCAATATAATGCTCCCATTTGTGGAATTTATTTGAACGATTTGAGACGTTATCAGACCTTAAAGGGATAGTTAAAGAAAACAACTTTTTTCTATCGATTAGTAACTTCATGGAGAATTGATTTCATTTTTTTTATTTTTTATTCCTAAGCCAATAATTTGATGACCAGCGTAACGGTAGGAAACACAAATAGGCCGTGGGCCGAGTGCCTCTATCTGCTTTAGTTTTTGAGTTGGTTGATCCCCATCAAGGAACTGGCCAATTTTTTTGTATTGTGTAGATTTATTGTTTATGAACACATTATCAAATGTTTCCAACCTGAAAAGTTGCTCCAGAATAATAAAACTTAGATATAATATCACTAACTAAACATTACTTATTTTCAAAAACCTGGCAACCCCATGTGAAGTATAAACCAATCAAAGCTCGCCTACTGTATTGTGCAATTCAGTTGGCCAATCACGTTCTTCGTACCACTTGAAAAGCAGAACCAGGAAATACAGCTCAGATGGAATCAAGAAAACAACAGAGGTAGAGGTAATATTTGTTTTGGGATGATTGTTGGACTTATTCATATGAAAATGTATACTGTAGACAATAGAATGAACCATGTTGATGATGGCACATTATGATATTAAGCATCAATATTATATCATTATAACGTTAGTGTTGCCAACAGCAGGATGGTTTGATGCAAATTTTGTTTTAACAACTGCTGCAAATGCTTCAGATACTATTAAGCAGTGACCATTCAATATGTACCCCTTTATAAATGTCTCGCTATCATAAATTGGCTCTGCTACACTATGTTGCCTGATTATTTTATTGATTCCCATCTCGTATTATTTCTGTTAAGATCTCATCACTGTGCATCCGTTGTCAAAGTTGGTGTTTAGATTATAGTTACGGTTGGTGATTTGTTCTTTCTCTCTTGACAAGTTCTAAGCTAAAGTTACCAGTTGTTAATGTATTTAGTTGGGTTAAATTACGTTTGTCTGTCAAGTAAGTGTGTGTGCACTCATGCTGCATTCGTTATTTTTACAGTGTTTGTTATCTCTATCTTATGTTTGTGTGCAATAACCACACATGATGTTTGTGTGTTGCAGGCTGTATGGAGTGGCTCAATTGCAGAGGTGCAAGAGGTGACAAACAACTGGATCTGGGAAATTATTGTGACATGTTTGAAGAAGAGTGGATTGTCACGTTTGCAGTCTATGAGAGATGGGTCGACATGATTATGAAGATCTATGTGTTAATGATTGTGTAGAAATTATAAAAATATATTCATAATCTGATAGAAACTGCTCTCATTGACTTCAATGCATTCGAGTGAACTTCAGGTGCCAGTTTTCCTCACAGTGCGTCTATGATACATGCTATGTTATAGAACATCTGTCCTAGTGGTTATAGGGGAAGTTCAAGGCTGATCTGATATCCACTCAAATGCAGAAAATGTACGTATATGAAGTAATGTAGCTGGGCCACAGACAAGGACCTCATGGCATGTCATCCATCAATGCCACAGTTTGCTGCTGCAATGTGATACTATAATATCTTAACTTTGAATAAATCACTCTAAAAAAGTAACTTTTTGTACTACCTCTACTGGTTACCATACCCTACTGAATATATGCTTTTTGATGCAGTTCAAGTACTTCTTTTTAGTACAAATGTTGAGATGCAAAGTGTTCAGAATATATCCATGAAATTCGCAATGTCGAATTCAGGGCTACTGCCGGTAGTGAGTAGGTTTATTGAACCTCAGTGTAATAGACTGCATTTGATACAAACTATTTATTTAGCTACCTTTTCTAGTCTTGCATGCTCTTGAAATGTGCTCTTTATTGGTCAAGAGAATGTAAAAAAAATGAAATTTTAAACAGGCAAATATGCAGGGCTACTAAGAATCTCCATGGCAACCAGGAAGAAAACATTCTGCAAAACCATACTAATAGTTATTAATGAACTATTAGTGGCCTATGGTATAGCTGTTCCAAGTTTGTTATGAAAATCTATATTTTACGCTAATTTTAGTGTTTTTGTACCAGAAGTTTTGGTTTTGCAGAATGTTTTCTTCCTGGTTGCCATGGAGATTCTTAGTAGCCCTGCGTGGGGATCAATGAAAGTCAGAATTGGAGCACTCGGCCCACGGCCTAAAAGGAAACTCTTTGTGTCTCCTACCGGAACCGCTGCCGCATCAAATTATTGGCTTAGGAATGTGACCAAAAACAAAATAATCCATGAATTCAAGTCTCCATGGGGTGACTAATCGATAGGAAAAAAGTCATATTGAGGGTGCACTATCCCTTTAATAGTAATCAGTGCAAACAAACAGTGTGTGATGATCCTCTGTCAGGCTGTCCATGCGTGCGTGCGTGCGTGCGTGCGTGCATGCGTTTCTATCTACACACACACCTTAGGCAGGACCTACACACACCCAAAGCTTTATATTTATATATAAAAGCATGGATTGAACGTCTAGTTCATAGTGGAACAGTAAAAAACTAAACAAGGTAACATGTTTGTATCAGACTCATAATGGTTTTCAGGGCAGCATGAATGAACACAATGATATTTTCAAATCATACTGTATACAATATGTCATTAGCCAAATGCAGCTAATTGGGATGCAATGAGGTCAGATAGCCACTAGAGCTCACTAAATACAGCAATACAAAATACAGCATCAAATAACTAGTTTGTTCTCAAACATTTTCATGTCAAGGATTCACAAATTCATATGTATTTGGCCACAGACCCCCATCTGAAAAAAAATTGTGCCAGGGACCCCCATAGATTTGTGTCAAACAAATTCAAAATTATTACATTTTTCAAAATTCTGTGAGAATAGCCAAAGTATAAGAAAAGGTTGAAGTGGTTAAGCTGTTTCTCATTTTGCTGGGTACCCCCTGGTACCCACTCAAGGACCCCTTGGGGTCCCCAGACCGCACTCTGAGACCCACTGAAGTCGATGACAGGGCTCATCATCATCATCACAGAACAGACACCAGGACTTATCGAGTCCAAGCATAGAGTAACAACCGCCTTTCCTACTGATTCCTCCGTAAGTCACTGCTATATCAACCCATCCATTCCTGTCTACCTCCCAGTAACAGGGTCCAGTCAGACCCTCTGTACACAGAACCTGATCCCAGTAATCAAACCTGTCAGGATGATCAGGATGATGCTGATACTTTCCACGTGTCACCTCCCTGTTGTTCTCAGACAGAGAGAGGGATCTGTGTGCTGTGTTTGTGTTCAGTGTGAGATGAGAGAAATCTGATGAGAAAATAACACAATAAACACATCATTCACTGAGTGACACACACACACACACACACACACACACACACACACACACACACACACACACACACACACACACACACACACACACACACACACACACACACACACACACACACACACACACACACACACACACACACGCTAATGCAACGTAGGCAATGGAAACGGCTTGGGGTAATCTTTTTGCCACAGCAAATTTTAATGAAGACACATTAGAGAGAGAGAGAGAGGGGGGAAGAGGGGGGGGGGTGTATTTAGCCTGGGGAATAATGAGGGAAACAAAATGCCTTTAACTGAAACAGACTATAACAGGCATTTTATCATTGCAACTGGAAAATCCTCTCAACAAACAGAAAGAAAAACCTACCATGATCTCCCCCCCACCCTTTTTAATCTTTTAACCCATTAAAGCCTGGAATGCATCTGTGTCATTTTAGATGTCTTTGGCTATTCAAAAATTGCAGATAGACAAGCTCATAGCGCGGCACCGAGTGCCGCACTATGAGCTTGTAGATCTGCTCTTTTAGAAAAATATATTTTTAAAGGGAACATTTGTAACTCAAATCTTTGCTTCATGGGGGTCCCTGGAACAAAATATTTTGGGATGGGGGGTCCATGGCCAAATATATATAATTTTGGGGATATGAAAAAGTTTGAGAACCACTGATATTATAGCAACATAAGTTTTTCAGAAACCTGTTGGATTTAGGAGACATTTGTAGAATCCCCAGAAGCAAAGATTTGAGTTACAAATGTTTGCTTTAAAAATATATATATATTCAAAGATTTGCACAAATGGTGCCGCGCCATGAGCTTGCATATCTGCTATTTTTGAATTGCCCAAATAAATCATTTTCTTTCAGTGAAAGTAAAAAAGTTTTCAAAATGTGTCAAAATATTTTGAAAAAAGCAGATCTACAAGCTCACAAAGTGATGCATTATGAGCTTGTAGATCAGCCCTTTTGGAATAGCTGAAGGCTGAAGTATGAAATAGGGTTGAGAATATGGTTCACGGCCTGAAAAGGTTGAGAACCACTGCTCTATACTACAGTTTTTCCCTGTACACTCCAAATATCTTTGTCGAAAATAAAAGATCTACAAGCTCACAACGTGTCATAACATGATGCGTTGTGAGCTTGTAGATATTTTCCATGAATGTTCACGTATTAAGAAATGCCAAAAATCGCCCAAATGCCAAATAAAAGGAGAGGAGAGGAGAGGAGAGGAGAGGAGGAGGAGGGATCCCCTGGACATGACATTAATATGTCACATGACGTACATGTCCCCCACCACTGGTCTACTGGTATCTAATTTAATAAGCATTTGGCCCATGTTGTGAGCTTGCAGATCTGCTATATTATATTGACTCATTTTGCTGGGGCCCCCCTGGAACCCCTTCAAGGACCCCTGGGGGTCCCAAAACCCCACCACTGGTCTACTTGTATCCAAACAATGTCACTGTATGAAGGGTTTGTGTAAAAAGCAGTTTACTGATCACTATGTACTCACGTTTTAAATAGTCCTTTCTGTTTGTGCTGCCTGGAGGCACTGATGGTAGTGAGTTATTGACTGGAGACTCTGTAAACACAAGAAGTCATTTGATATCATGATCTAATCTACAAAGTATGCATAAATCAGTGTGTTTGGAAATACACACTGGCTGCGGGTACATGGACAGTTTCATTCGGAATGAATACACTTCTATTCGGAATGAATGAATGGATGAATTCATTCAGAATAGAAATGCTCATGTAAACACCTCAATTGGAATAGAATATTCCATTCCAGTCTGACCCGAATGAATTTTCATTCGGGTTAGGAGGGGTGGTATAGACCGTTTGAATCGGGATATACCAATCGGAATTGACCATGTAAACACTTTATTCCGAACGCTCCTCTCTGTTTGGAATACATGCATTCCTTTGCGCATGTCCGTGCTTATATAGTGCTGTCAGAATTGTCCAAAAATGACCTATCAAATCTCTAATTCGGCCACGGTCGCTCCTGCGGGATAAAATGAATGATTCTATTCTATAGTGTCATTTAATAAGCCATGGTTAAGCCCAGACTTGTCCAGGAGAACGGACGCTCCAAGGATTGCTGGCCTAGGCTACACTTATATGGATCTTTTTCTAAACAGGTATTTTAGTTCTCAGTTTTTAAAAAGAATCCCTGGCCACATGACAAAGATTTTTTTTTTTAAATCCCTGTCCACACGTAAACGCAGAAACGCATTGATCAGCTGCAAGTTTCAATTTTAAATCAGATTTTACATTTATTTTATATATGAGGGGCCAAATACGTATACATTTTTAATCACATGTTAAGGCCCAATACTGCAATAGCTGCATTGTTTTAATAGCATACGTGAACAAAAATAAATGAAAACTACATTATTAGGGCGCAGCTGCAGCGAAAACAGATGAGTTTTACTTAATCAATTCATTACATGGGCAGCCGGAACGGTCGTCCCAAAACACTACGCCCCACGCACCTTTTGAGCGGGCCATCCACGGCCGCTCCATGGTCGCTGGATTTTGACCCGGGGCGATTGTGTATTAGGGCGACAGACTCCGCATTCTCCGTGTGCGCACCGCGCGCTACTCGGCGCAGAAAGAGGGTTTTCGTCACAGTGAATGAGTTACAGAATGTTTCAAAGTTTTTTCATAATAATACAAGAAAAACGTGACACTCGGCATAATGAGTAGCTTATACTTTCTACTTAAGTATATTTTGATGCCAATACTTTTGTACTTTTGCCATAAATGAGCGTGCCTTGTTTCATAGACTGTAGTGTTGCTCTCTCTCTCTCTCCATTTATTATTATAATGACCATGAGCGGTCCGGTGTTTATGTATTATTATTTATTATTATAATGACTATGTGCGAATGCGCGATGACGTCATCGTACCTACATGAGAAATGTGACAAATAGTATAGGCTAGCCTACGTTTTACCGTGTCTGGTACCAATACAAAAAAATAAACTGGTCTGAACTTGTAGATCTGCTACTTTTGCATTAAAACGGCGATAACAAAGGAACACAGGCTTGTACCGCATACAACGCTGCCTGGCCAGGAGTCGGTGCGTTTCTTACCGGCCTGTCTACGACCGACAGACCTCCGCTGCGGAGGCACAAGGGGGCTATTCATTGCCTCCTCCCATGCCCACCAGGGGAAGCTCTGCTCCGGGTAGTGGCCCCTGGTCCATGCTCGGGCGTAGGAGGGAACCACTTTGCGCATGTCAAAAGTTATATTCCGAATGAATGCTTTGGTCATGTAAACGAGGAATACTTTTATTCAGGTCCCATGTAAACAGGTGAGTGGATCAGATTCCTCTATTCGGAATGAGTTCATTCGGAATGAATTCATTCTGAATGAATACATGATGGTCCATGTACCCGCAGCCACTGAGAGCGCTGGGTGCTCTCTGGTCATACGTAAATTCAGTGCAGTCGTTGCGTTGCCGTTTGTTAATTCAGTGCACTTAGAGAGAGAGAGAGAGGGAGAGTGAGTGAGTGAGTGAGTGAGTGAGTGAGTGAGTGAGTGAGTGAGTGAGTGAGTGAGTGAGTGAGAGAGAGAGAGAGAGAGAGAGAGAGAGAGAGAGAGAGAGAGAGAGAGAGAGAGAGAGAGAGAGAGAGAGAGAGAGAGACCACTCACACCTTCGAACACAAAAATATCAAATCCTGCCATGGCGATTTGCATGTCAAAAAGCCAAGGAACTACATAGATTAACATGAATGGCCTTGGCTGCATATCAGTGGGCTGTGTGAGGTCATCAAGAGGTCAAAGTAATGAATCAGTTAATCAATCAACATGGTTTGTATTCTGTCATATTCTTATGTGTTGGCCCAGAGACATGGCCCTCAACGTTTTGTTTATGTCCAAAAACCATTGGATATAGAGGTTTTGTAGATTATTGCGAAAAAGATTACACCTTGATTAAAGAATGTTCTAGTCATGTATACTTCACATTACTCAAGACTATTTTCCTTATATTTACGTGTTTATCATTTTGGGGGAAATATGGCCAATTTAACATGGACATGCCCACTCTTCCTTAGTGCCCATTCTTCCTGTTAAATGGTAGGCCATGTATGGTGACTATGTTTCTGTTAGCACCGCACCCTAGCCACCTGCCTGGTGCGTTGCAACCAGGCCCCCAGAGTTGCTGAGAAACATTGAAGCCGACACCCCAGTGGCCAAAGCTGGAACTGCAGGCGGGGAGAAATACATGCACGAGCAAAAAATACTGAGATATTTATATAAATATATATAATATAAAATAAATATGTAAACATATTATACATAAATACATATATATTTACATATAAATATGCATCTCGAGTGTATTTAATAAATATCTTGCGTTCATTCCTCGACACAAGGGCTGCCGTAGGACGCAAAAAGGACACTAGTGCGCATGCTCATAGCTCTATGGCTGCTCGAAACGTCTCAAAAACGTCTCAATAATTCTACTTCCGGCAGGCTTCTGGGCGCTTCAAAACGCCACTGAGCACTTTCATTGAAATGAATAGCTGGGGGCGGGGCAATCCGCGGCCGCCCTCTAGTTATATTATACCTCTATGGTTGCAACAAATGCAAAAGACAGGAGGGTCGCACTCTGAAATAAATTCCAACCGTCTTATTCCAGGTAGGCTCACAAGATGACACACATGTTTGGGCTATCCAGCCTTCCGCAGAGTGAAGGCTGAATATACGAAATGTCTGTGTCATCTAGTAAGGTATACGGAATAAAGAAAACGGTTTTAATTGATTTCTGAATATACATTTGAGACCCTCTTTTGTATTTGTGGAACACAGGGGCTTAGCTATGGGTGGGCCAGGGTAGGCCTGGGCCCACCCATTTCTGGCCTGTGCCCACCCAAATATTATTCCAACAAATAATAGTAATAAATAAATGTTTTCATACTCAAGGAATTCCCCATATTTGACTGGGCCGTTGATGGAGGCCGGTGAGGAGGAGATCTTTTCTTGGTACTGCGATATTGGTGTTTCCTTCAGAGGGAGGGCGGTGCAGGGCTCTCTGATAGCGAAACACTCGTCTGTCGTCTGCTTCAAAGTCTAGTGGTTGTTGCTGTCCTTTACGCCCCACTTAACCTGTAGACATCACAGGAAAAACACATGTGAGGTTTAATAGCCAATCTTCACACCCACAACGTTTCTAATCCCGAAGCTTGTTAATCTAAATATTTTCGAACATTTTGAATGTTTTTGAATATTGTGAAGATGTTTGAAAATGTCCCTCTACAAATACGGACGTCACATTTAAAGTGGTTAAAACACGTGTCACTTTAATACAGTTCTGATGTAGGTCGATCTAAAACCCAACTGTAGATAATATTGCAGTTATTGTGGTTCTTATTTAAATAATAGCAACAGTTTAAATTGCATATACCGCAATTATTCAGCAATAAGCATTCGGTGATATCTTCACAATATCTTCATATAATTCATCCACACAAACATAGTCCATAGTCCTGTAGTCAAAAGTAGCAGATCTACAAGCTCACAATGTGTCACATCACAAGGTGTAGTGAGCTTGAAGATCTGTAATAATACATCTAATTCTACAAAGTAACTTTTAAATAAAGTTTTCAAATAAATGAGTAAAAGGTACAATATTGCCAAACCGGCATGACAAACAAGAGACATGATGATTGTGTGAGCTATTATAGCCTACAGACACACTAGCGACAATGTTTAGTTTGTATTTCAGAAAAAAAAAATCACTAGCAAAGCCTACAGTGAAGTTCCACATTTACTATAAAAAAAACAATCACTTAAATGACAAAAGGAAAAACCCAAGACAATTCTACTTACTTGACTTATCTTCAGTAGGATATCCAACAGCGGCTGGTTAGAAGAATATAACAGCTTCTCAAAAGTAAGTTTTGTAGTAATTATAACAGCTCACCCGTTCGGTCAAGTCCTCAAGCCTCAATGTATGAACTGAGGTTCATGATAGGCTATTTATATATAGCCTACTGCTCTCTCTTTCTCTTTGATTCAATCATTTACAGTTCTTTGATAAACAGCCTGATCAAAAACCTTTTCAGCTGATTCAGTCATTTACAATTCTCTGACAATCAGCTTGATCAAAGGGTTATCTCTCTCTCTCTCAGTTCAAATCAATTCAATTCAATTCAAAGGGGCCTCATTGACACAGAAAAGAATACCAGCACTCACTTAAGTCCATTTATTAGGCTCTTATTTATTTTAGGTCATAGCTCCCCAGCAGCAGCGTCAACCGGACGTTTCGGCCCACAGGCCTTCCTCAGCGTATAATGACAAAACACTGTTTTTGTGTCACTTATAAAGGGACCTTGGTGCCACGCACAGAGCGGTCTGGGTAACAACAAAATGAGAACGTCACTTTTTATCAAGAGGGTCACCATAAAAAAGAGAAAATACATAGAAAAAACACAATCATTTGTTTAGCAGTATAGCAACAATAATATAAAAAAAAACTTTGCCTGTGCGAGTCCCTCAGTACCCCTTCATAAAGACAGACTCAGACTTCATTAAAGAATTACACATTTGTAAAAAAAATAAGACTGATTTGATATCATGATGTAGTATGCATAAATCAGTGTGTTTGGAAATACACTGAGAGCGCTGGGTGCTCTCTGGTCATACGTAAATTCAGTGCAGAGGCGTAGCCACGGGTGGGCATAGATAGGTTTTTTTTATATATATATTTTTATATCGTATTCAGCCATTTTCTCGGGCTCTCTGTACATTAGCACTCAGCACTTTGTCACTGTAACCTTTAGTTTTGAAACGATCGCACAAGTCCTTCGCTTGTCTTTCGAAAGCACTGTCAGTACTACAGATTCTTTTAAAGCACTGTTAGTACTACAGATTCTTTTAAAGCACTGTCAGTAGTACTACAGATTATTTTAAAGCACTGTCAGTACTACAGATTATTTTAAAGCAGATTCTTTTCATCCTCAATAGTTGACTGTAAGGAAAGCTTCTCTTTAACCCTGAAGGGTGATAACTAGAAAAATGTAAATAATTGTTTCTATCAGTTTGTTTTCTGTAGACACAAGTAGAAATCAATTAATATAATTGAAACACACACACACACACACACACACACACACACACACACACACACACACACACACACACACACACACACACACACACACACACACACACACACACACACACACACACACACACACACACACACACACACACACACACACACACACGGAACGAGATCCCAGCATTGCTGGAAGTGCAAAACAATATCTGGCTATATATAAATCTGGACTCATTCTACCTAGACAATATCCAAACTGCACTCACAGGTCTATGAAGCTAATAGATGCCATAATTCAAATGAAATGGCAAATTTAAAAATTCAATTGAAATAAGAGAAATGCTTTTTAATCTTCAGGAAAGGAAAACACATTTTTTAGACAAAAATACATGTAAAATGCAATAGTGTGGGTGCCTGTATGCTCAGTACTTTTGCTTTACATTATATCTGTATAGGTGACAAGCTGCCCCTCCTTTTCACTGCTAAATTATTACATAATGGTAGTGATTCCTTGTATGTACACAACAACGTAGTTACAGGGTCAATTTTAAACATTTTAATTTTATTCCTTACTTACTTTTACTTGTTACTTTTACTTGTCTTTTTTTCATTTTTTTCATTTGTACGGGGCCAGGCTGCCAGCATGGCTCCGTTTTGATATTGGCATTATTCTGTTTCTTCTCCTTCTTCTTCTGCCACTTTTCGCAGTTCTGGCTGAACCGTGCATACGCCTTTTACGAAACTCTGCCATATGATAGATGGTCATGAAAAACGATCAATAAATAAATCTCACAATCTTTCGTCAAAAATTGGGATTGGTGAGTAATCTGCACGAAATGTTTTACACATGAACTTTGGACCTATGCCGACAAAACGGCGGGAGCAGATTTTTTCTAAGCGAAAAAATGAAGCTTTAATGAGCCAATGAATATTGCAGTTTTATGACAATTATTCATCTGCCCCTAACACATACATGCAGACTCACATTTCTTTGAAACTTTGCGGTAATGTAGAGGGTCATTCCAAATATCACTGAAACCAATCTTACTCCAATTGGTCAAAGGGGGGCGCTATAGCGATTTTCTGAAAATGCAAACTTTAAATGCAGGCAAAAGTCATGCCTCGTTTGGCCGACAGCCATTAAACCTGCTTACACATGTGCCTTGACTCATGAGGAACACATCTATCACGTTGACCAGTAAGCTCCGCCCTTAGATTGTCCGCAATTTTGAGCAGTTTGAAAAACACTTAAACCCAGGATTTTCCAGCTATTTGCGTGAAACTGTATCATCAACCTCAAGGTTGACAGTTCAAGCCTCACTTGATGTAGACTTCGTTTAAGTTGCATTGCACACAACATGATTGTGTCAATTAATGCATGTGCAATTGTTAAAGATAACCTGAAATGCTTATTTGAGAGGGCATGTTTTTGCAATGTATGATATACTTCATTTTGAAAATAGCCGATCTACAATCTCAAAACTTTTCAGATAGCAACGTGTTTCTGAGCTTGTAGATCGGCTGCTTTCACTGGTTCACTTTTATCTTCAACAGACAACCTCAGCCTGGGAAAAGCTATAGCACTATAGGTAGTGTTGCAGCCTGTCAATCCGAAGGTTGAGGGTTCGATTCCTGTTAATGGCAATAGGTTGAGATGTCCAATCAATGCATTTTGCTTCCATGTCTCTCTCTCTTCAATCTATTCCGCTTCCATGTCTCTCTCTCTTCAATATATTCCGCTTCCATGTCTCTCTCTTCAATCTATTCCGCTTCCATGTCTCTCTCTCTCGAATCTATTCCGCTTCCATGTCTCTCTCTCTTCAATCTATTCCGCTTCCATGTCTCTCTCTCTTCAATCAATTCCGCTTATGTCTCTCTCTCTTCAATCTATTCCGTTTCCAATTCCCTCTCTTCAATCTATTCTCTCTCTCTCTCTCTCTCTCTCTCTCTCTCTCTCTCTCTCTCTCTCTCCATTCACTGGCCCCGTATTATTGCTGCTTGCAGCTATATTTTTTCTTTGAATTTGACTCTGGGGGGACTGCCCAATAGAATGTTGGCCCGTTTGGTCCGCCCTCAGCCCTACTCTTCCGGTGGTGCGCCTATGTTTTAGTTCCCACTAACAACATTTCTCTCACGGAACACTAACAACATTTCTCTCACGGAACATGGATCGTTTTGGTTATAAGCCCACTTGTTTCTATAATCGGGTTTGTTTCCAGTGGGAACACATTAGAAAGCGAACGCACAGATGTAAATCCCGCCCACTACATTTGATTGGGTATAGCGCGGCTTGCTTCCTGATCTAAGGCCCGCCCACTTGTAGGCCAATGTTCCCACGTTCAGGCCGGATTAACAGCCCTGAGGGCCCCTGGGCACTTAAGCTCCAGAGGGCCCCCCCCCATGCGCACGCACACACATGCACGCACAACACATCCAAGTGATTAAAGCCAATCTAAATCATTTTGAGCTTGCAAAATGTGTATCAAATCCAGTCCATCTTACACCTATTGCTCAAAGGCTGCAGTCCATGCCAGTCCATGACAACACAGTCTATACTGTCCTATACAGTTTCATCACTCACAATATAAACAATGGCTTAATTCATCCCAAGCAATTATATGACTGCAAACAACAATGCAAATATATAATGCAACACAGTAATTGCAACTAATTGCAACTACATCCTGTACTGGAGAGTGATTTTTGTGTCAGTGCAATGTCACTGGTGTACACAGTCCATCAAATTCGATTTTTAATTACTTCCTGTAAACACAAACATACTTTGTAATGACAAAGATCAAGGGTTCCCAAACGTTTCAGGCAACAACCCCCCAAAATAATCACATTTGAAATGGGGATCCCCCACCCTGACAAGCACTTTTAGTTTGACTCGGTTCCACAGATAAATATTGTGAAACTAGCTGATCTACGGCTATTTTCATGATGTTTGCCTCTTTCTTAGGTAATATTTGAAAACATTTCCAATATTAAAAAGGCCTTTAAATTAAAGTTCCTTAAATTGTAACTCTAGAAATGTGCAGATAGCCTACGTTGGTTTATTTACTGTTAAGTGAGAAAACGAAGTTGTTTAAGCTAATCTTCAGGGGACCCCCCTAAGATAATTTGGGGACCCCGACCCCCAGTTTGGCAACCATTGACATAGATAACACTTTTAGGAATATAAATACATCTTGATTCCATTCACCTGTTTGATTCCCATAGCTGCACGTTCCTCCACTTTGATTATTATTACAAAACATACATTAACCACTTCAGCCTATACATTTCGGCCATTTGAAAATAGCAGATCTACAAGCTCACAATGCATTGCGATGTTTATTCATTTGAAAACTTGAAACGGGACATTCTGCATAATGAGTACTTTCTACTTTTGGTACTTTAAGTATATTTTGATGCCAATACTTTTGTACTTTTACAACCTTTTTTAGCTACTTTTTTCAAGTACATTATGAATTCCGGACTTTTACTTGTAACGGAGTATTTCTATATTGCAGCATTGATACTTTTACTTAAAGGAGAATTTTGGACTAAAGTTTTCTTACCTTTTCTATGACGTTATGATATCTTAGGATGAATGGTACAGTAGAACATTTTCATAACTCCACCCCTGAGCCGCCACAGCTTAAAAGGTGCGCGGATAGGCCTTAGGTTAGATCACATATTTAAATTGTTTTTTTTTAAAGTTTTTTTGGTGAGATCTGACGTTCATAGTGACAGAACACTATGAAACCAAAAAAAAAAAAAAAAAAAAAACCAGAAGTCTTGCTAGACGAGATTGAAATCTCGAGATTTCAATCTCGTCTAGCGAGACTTCTGTTTTTTTTTTTTTTTTTTTTTTTGGGGGGGGGACAGTGTTCTGTCACTATGAACGTCAGATCTCAAAAAAAAAAAAAAAAAAAAAGCTATTAAAATATGTGATCTAACCTAAGGCCTATCCGCGCACCTTTTAAGCTGTGGCGGCTCAGGGGTGGAGTTATGAAATGTTTCTACTGTACCATTCATCCTAAGATATCATAACGTCATAGAAAAGGTAAGAAAACTTTAGTCCAAAATTCTCCTTTAAGTAAAACATTTGAGTACTTTTTCCACGACTGCACGCGCGCGCGTGCTCGCACACAGACACACACGCACACACACGCACACACGCACACACGCAGACACACACACACACACACACACACACACACACGCACACACACACACACACACACACACACACACACACACACACACACACACACACACACACACACACATAATTTATATACACACGCTATAATGTATGTCAAAGTGAATGTAAATAAAATAAAAATATGCATCTTTTGCCAATTTTAAACCAATGTTTAATGAAGTCATTCCACTGATCAAGACCTTCATTCCCATACATGGTAATATATGAAACACTGTCTTCAAATACAAATAGAACTGTTGAGAAACAAAGTTTTAAAACGTCTCTCTTCATTCATGTTTGTAATAAGTGTGTAAAGTTCATACATTATCACAGTCAAACAAAGATGTGAATAAATGTTTGTTCAAATACATTTTCAGAATGTTCTCTATTCAAACTCTGCAGTATTATAGAATGAGTCTCCCACTCCAATCATATCCACTTTATTTATAGAGCTCATTTAAAACAACAGTGTTGAACCTAAATACTAAAATAAGACTAAAAACAGAGTAAAACTATAAAAAGTGTAAAAACATAAGAAAAGGATAAAACACAAAATAGATCAAATTTAAAAGGTCCTAAATGACTAGCCTGGTAAACCCCCCCCCTTCCGGAAATCTCATTTGCATTTGATTTCAAGAAGGAGTCTGGCCCTCAGGCCTGTCTGGGCGTTTCTCCGGAGTTCATAACATGAACTCTCCTATCAGCGTCCTCGATCATTGTTCTGTGATTGACAGTGTAGGTTGGCCAATCAGGTGGAACCCGAGTGAACCCGAATGGAGCCAAGTGCAGCCGACAAAAAATGGAACGGGCCGCCATTGAAATTCTGTCCGCTGTTTTCGTCTCTCTTTTAAAACTTTAAAATGCTCTCAATTTTTTTTTTTGAGGCACGGAATTTACTTTTAAGATATTGTTCGCATATAATTTAGTTGTTTAACTTCATATATGTGGTCAATTAATCATGACAGAGCCTATTTAAACAAAAATTCAGAGAACCGGCAGGGGCGGGCAGTGACACGCATGTATCCGAATAAAGCAACCTATTTTCGGCATGGCCCTTTCAAATGTCCCCTGGTGGTGGGGGGAACGAACTGCTGATTGGCTGAAGGGGAACGAACTGCTGATTGGCTGAAGGTGTTGTCAGTCAACGGTATTACTCCCGCCCAGCTCCAGCCCACAGCCAAATTGCCCATACAGGTCTGAAGGTCAGACCAATTCCTGAAATCAAATGTAAATGAGATTTCCGGAAGGGGGATGGTTTACCAGGCTAATAAATGACAGCAAAAACATAAAATATAGAGACATAACTCTCAGTCTGGGTTAAAAGGACACTCCTATAGTGATTATAACTAACCAGTGGTGTAAAGTAACCAAGTACATTTACCTAAGTGCTGTACTCAAGTACAATTTTGAGGTATTTTTTACTTTACCTGGAGTGTTTCCAATTTTCAGTACTTTTACTTCTACTCCACTACATCTCAGAGGCAAATATTGTACTTTTACTCCACAACAATTATTTGAAAACTTTAGTTACTAGTTTCTTTGCAGATTTAGATCATTATCACAAAACATACATTAACCACTTCAACCCTACACAATGTGTCGCGATGCGACGCATTGTGAGCTTGTAGATCTGCTATTTTCAAAAGATTTGTATACATTTTATACATTTAAAAACTTTTGAAATAGGACATTCTGCATAATGAGTACTTTTACTTTTGTACTTTAATATATTTTTATACCAATACCATTGTACTTTTACTCCAGTGCATTTTGAATTCCGGACTTGTACTTGTAACAGAGTACTTCTACATTGTAGTATTGATACTTTTACTTAAGTAAAATATTTGAGTACTTTTCCCACCACTGATAAGACTAAAAACAGAGTAAAACAACACAAAATGTAAAAACATAAGAAAATGATAAAACACAAAATAGATAAAATGTAAAAAGTGATAAATGACAGTAAACCAAAATATAGAGACATAACTCTCAGTCTATGTTAAAAGGACACTTCCATAGTGATTCTAACTAACAGACTCAGAAGGTAGAACAGTCATCAGCAGGTCCTGGTTCTATAGTCCAGGCGTTTGACCCAACAATGTGGGTCAAACTCGCACAAACTGTATAGGCAAGGCAAGTTTATTTGTAAAGCACATTTCAACAACGAGACAACAATGTGCTTTACACCAGTGTTGATTTTGACAGCAAATTTTGATTTAGTTTTAGTCATAATTTAGTCATCTGAAATATTTTACTGTTAGTCTAGTTTTAGTCGACTAAATACACGATTTTAGTCGACTAAATCTACAGTTGATTTAGTCAACTAAAATGTATTTTGGCGGTGCCTTGATGGCGTCATAATGACTGATTTTACACTTGGTTGCATGCTGAAAATAGCCAATCAACATTTAATGTTGTGAGCTTGTAGATCTGCTATTTTCAAATTAAAATAGCTAAGAGTGGCAGCAGACTGCCAGTTTTCTGGGAGTTTGTTCCAGATATGTGTTGCATACAGTATCTATACAATATGCATAGTGAAAAAACAAACTCAATGGGTTTGTGTCCTCAATATTCTGCATGAGAGAAAAAAAAAAGTCCCAAGCAATTGTATGAAGGGAATGTTTTGAAAATGTCTGAAGGCCTCTGATACACATGGAGTGATCAGCTGGTTCTGGAGGTCTCTGATACACATGGAGTGATCAGCTGGCTCTGAAGGTCTCTGATACACATGGAGTGATCAGCTGGTTCTGAAGGTCTCTGATACACATGGAGTGACCAGCTGGTTCTGAAGGTCTCTGATACACATGGAGTGACCAGCTGGTTCTGAAGGCCTCTGATACACATGGAGTGATCAGCTGGTTCTTTGTACCTGACAGTCAGGAGTTTGATGGGGAGGACGTTACGCGTGTGGAGGAACACATTATTAACACATGCTCATGCATTGTGAGCGTGTAGATGAGCTATTTAGACCAGCAATCCCCAACCTGTGGGATATTGCAAGTATCCCCAAGTAATTGGCAAAACAATAGGATTATATTGATGAGCATTATTAACGTTTTTTCTTAAAAAAAATGAAACGTTTGTTTTCATTGTGATGCCGATAAATAGTAACTTATTTGATTGATGCAATACTTTATTAGTAAAACATGTATTACAAAACGAAAATTTGGCTTATGAATGCGACAAAAACAAAAACAAATCAGGAAAAAAAAATATTCAAGGCTCCATGGCGTGACTCATCGATAGGAAAAAAGTAATTTGTGGGTGAACTATAGCCTGTTAAACTACCCCCCCTCCGGAAATCTCATTTCCAAATGAGATTTCCGGAGGGGGGGGGGGGGGGGTGGTTTACCAGGCTAGGTGAACTAACCCTTTAATGCTAAAAGGATGACACAAAAAAGTTGTGGGTAGGCGCTCGGGTGGCGCAGTGGTAAAGTCCCTGCCCACCACCACGGAGGTTGTGGGTTCACTTCAAATCCACCGTGATGCATCCGGCTTTGTCGAGCGTCTCTACACAAACACAATTGGCCCGTGTTCGGGGGAGGGAAGCCGGGTGGGGAGGAGGGTGATATCGATCATTGCACGTACTCCTACGGGCTGGGGCGGCACCTGTCAACGGGGAGTGTTGGGCGGGAGGAGTCCACCAGGAGCTCTACGTCCTCCTGGTGGGGGCTCCTCACTGGCAGGTGAGTCAGTAGGATACGACAGCAGTGACAACACAGAAATGTGTGTGGGGAGGAATCAATTGGCATAACGACTAAATTGGTGAGAAAAAAGGGTAAAAAGATAATTGGCTACTCTAATTCTTTTTCCTGGGGACTTGTTTCCACTGTGGTCCTATATGTATTGGTTGGTTAGGTTGGTTCCATTGATCCAAGCTGAAGCACAATCCACTGATTGATCATTGAAACAAACATGCTCTAAAAATGCATGTGGTCAGGTGGGTAGGCCAAGCACTCAAGTGGCGCAGTGGTTAAGTGACTGACCACCACAGCAGAGGTTGTGGGTTCGAATCCACCGTGGTGCATCCGGCATTGAACACGATTGGTCCATGTCCGGGGGAAGGAAGCCGGGCGGGGGGGCCGGGGGTGATATTTGTCACTGCATGTACTCCTACAGGCTGGGGGCGGAGCCTGTCAGCAGGGAGTGTTTGGCGGGAGCAAGCCCCCAGAACCCAGTGGTTGCATTGAAGCGCATTGGACATGCTGGCCATTCATAGGTACTGCAGCTTAAACGGATGGGGCCACTGCACAATGTACGAGCGAAAACGATTTCGACCAATGGGCTCGACTCACGAGCTTGCGCACAAGCTTGCGCACGGGGGCGCACGCCTCTGTGACGTAAAACACGTCACTTCTGTGACGCAGAACGTGTCACAGTGGCCCCAAATAGGCTACGCCCATCACACTTTCCAACCCGGAAGAAGGGGTGATTTCGCCTCATGCGCTGGGTGAGCAACTCAATGCAAGTGGATGGGAGGCGATATCCGGTGCCCTCTCTATTATTTTTAACTCTATGGGCGGGAGGAGTAAGTACGAAGGCTCTACGTCCTCCCGGTGGGGGCTCCTCACTGGCAGGTGAGTCAGTAGGACACAACAGCAACACAGAAATGTGTGAGGTGAAGAATCAATTGGTGAAACGATTACATTGGGGAGAAAAAGGTGTAAAAAGAAAACCAGATGGGTGGGCTGCAAACGCTTTCTAAATGTTTAAGTGAAAATTTAAAATGGTTGAAGTGATCCTTTAAAAGGTTCCCAGCTAATAAGCCTTATATGCCTTAACTCATTCAGTGTGCCATTGACGTGTTTGACGTGTTTTTACCCATAGAGCCTGTTTTTTTTTTTTTACACAGAACCAGGAGTTAACGTGATCCGAAGATTTACTGCTCCATTGACCTGCTGTTTAAAGTATTTGGGGAAAATCCTGTATCTCGGCTCCTGTGTTTTACGAGATTTATTTTTGGCGAGACATGCTATTTTCAACGCATAACAAGCGAACGGGAGGTCCTGATGACGTTTCTTTTTTTTTTTGAGGAATCGCTGTGAAAACCCTCCGTGATTAGCAACCATCAGGGGATCGATCATACTGGAGATAAATATTCTGTGACTACTTAAAAATGTAAGAACATCGATAATCACTGGCACTATGGGCAATTCTTTTTTTATTTACTTGGCACTGAATGAGTTAATACATTATAATTGCCCTCTATAGCTAAAATTAAAAATGAAAAACACCTTAGATATTGTATTTATTTTAGAAATAGTTCATCTTTTACTCAACGGGGAAAACATCCGTCACAAGTTGATGATGTCATCGGTCCAGACCTATGGAATGGAATTCATGTGCTAACTTAAAACCAACGTAATACTTCCTAAGGTTAATATGAGCATCAAAACAATATTTAGAATATTAAAATATTACCACACATGGACAAATGACATCATCAACCTGCGACTGGCGTTTTCCACGTTGAGTGAAAGATTAACAATTTCTAAAATAAATAAAATATATACATATATAGTTTTTTTGTTATAGAGGGCAATTATAGTGTATTAAAGCATATAAGACTTATTAGCCAGGAATCATTTTAAGTGGTTTAAAGCTCCCTCTTTGTTAGCCTAGGCTTCCTCTCCCATTTCTTCTTCTCCTTCTTCTTCTTGTCTTCCTTGTGGAAGATCCTTCCATCAGCCTGCTGCACCCACCTTATGTTGATGTCTGCTGGCGCCCCCTGGTGGTCCTTCATGTTCTGCTTCAACTGAGACACACAGAGCAGAATGATTCTGATGAACAGTGTCTGGTCATCATCATCATCTCTTGGTGAGTTATACATGGTTAGGGGTGGATTACCACACAGGCCCAGGGGCCCAAGAGCTCAGGGGGGCCCTTAGCCCAGAGCCTTTGCATGAATTGTCACTGGTAAACTTTGTATTTATTGTCAAATAAGTGCTTAGGGAATGAAATGAAGTGAAAAAAGACCATTACTGCATCAAAAGTAACAAACTATACTATAAAAACTAGTCAAACATGGGCCAAATTGTCAAATAATATAAGAAAGAGGCAAAACAATATGAATAACAATAGCTGATCTACAAGATCACAATGGCATTGTGAGCTTGTAGATCAGCTATTTTCCACAATATTTTATCTGTGGAACCGAGTCAAACTAAATATAATGCCTTCAAATCCAACAATTCCAAGTGCTAATCATCAGTGTGGGGGGTCCCTGGTTCAAATATGATTATTTTGGGGGGGTCCAACAGGTTGAGAACCACTGCATTAGCTAAAGGACCAATTATATGAACATAAGGCTGAAAATGGGGTAAATGCTCTTTTATTTAATAATACAGTTTAATCATACCTGCTCCAAAATGGCCTCTTGTACTGCAGGGTCGTTCATATCCAGGGAGGAGTTTACGGTCAGCTTCACTCTCAACACTTGTTTCTTCACTGGAACTTTAGAAAGAAACCTTAGATGTCCGTTTCCAGTGGTGGAAGCTAAGTACATTTACTTAAGTAAAATGTGGAGGTACAGTATTTGTACTTTACTTGAGTATTTCCAACTTCCGATACTCCACTTCTACATCTCAGAGACAAATATTGTACTTTTACTCGACTACAATGATTTGAAAAGTTTAGTGACAATTCACTTTTCAGATATAAATTATTATAAAACATACATTAATAACCACTTTAGCCCTATATTTTCAATTTTTCTAATACTTTTACTTTTGGTACTTCAAGTATATTATTATGATGCCAATACTTTTGTACTTTTACTCAAGTAATTTTTTTATTCTGGACTTTTCTTGTAAGGGCGCGCTCTCACCAAAAGTTGGCTGGCCGCTGTTAAACGCAGGTTGTGCGCGGCCACACTTTTTTGCAGCCAGCGGATTCTTAAAAAAACGCTGTGACGCACCTGTCACTCACATTCAAGACCGTCCCCGTAGCCCGCACCGCCTGCTGCCTTGAGCACCATGTTGCTTCCTGAGTCTTGGGACGGTCCGCCTTCGACTCACCCGATTGGACAGAGGGAGAAAATCAGCTCCTGCCTCCAGCAGTTTTATGCTTCCAATGGACAAGTCGTCTAGAGCAGATAAACGCAAGGTCTGCGCGACAAGCGGAAAAATCCGCTCTTGCGTGAATCCACGCATTTACATTGAGGGCGCGCTCCCACCAAAACATGGTCGGCTAGCGTTAAACGCAGGTTGTGCACGGCCACACTTTTTTGCAGCCAGCGGATTAAAAAAAACGGGAGTAACGCACCTGTCACTCACTTTCAAGACCGTCCCCGTAGCCCGCACCGCCTTCTGCCTTGAGCACCATGTTGCTTCCTGAGTCTTGGGACGGTCCGCCTTCGACTCACCCGATTGGACATAGGGAGAAAATCAGCTCCTGCCTCCAGCAGTTTTATGCTTCCAATGGACAAGTCGTCTAGAGCAGATAAACGCAAGGTCTGCGCGACAAGCGGAAAAATCCGCTCTTGCGTGAATCCACGCATTTACATTGACAATGCATTGGCAGATTCTGCCCCAGAGGTAAAATAAAAGTGCGGTGAGAGCGCGCCCTAACAGAGTATTTGTATATTTGCAGTATTGATACTTTTACTTAAGTAAATAATTTGAGTACTTTTTCCACCACTGTTCGTTTCATTGATGGAATTCAGATGCTAGTTAATATTCTTAACAGTATCATGAAGTGAAATGAATTTAAAATATATTTGTAATAATGTTCTTCCTTATTTCTCTTCGCCAAGACGGAATGATTCAAACAAATCAAATCCAACGTAACATTCATATATTGACCTTTGCCCTCATCTCATTCTACAGTATCTTAGTTGTTGGAGTTATTCTATTACTTTTATACATTCTATAACTTTAAAGACTGACCAAAACCACACCTTTGGAACTGATAACAGATTCTGAAAATTTTAAGTGAATATTAATGATATTACCACACTACCTTTAGATTAAATTAACTTAAATTAATTTATTATTATTCTTAATTTAAAAAAGGTCCTTTGGGTCGCGAGCGACCCAAACATATCTGCATTCAACTTTTTGCTGTAAGTGAAGACAGTGTGCAGGACATTTTGCTTTTCTCATTTTTTATTAATCTAAATATATTTCTATTGGTACCAAATCTTGCTGGCTGAACCAGAGGGCCTCATATACTGTTCGGTAGCTTTTTCATTCGGGGCCCCCACAAACCTTGGGCTCTGAACTGCAGAACTTTATAGCCAAGTAACCATCAGTTATCAGTTATCACCAGTGGTGTAAAGTAACTAGTACATTTACTCAAGTACCGTAATTAAGTACAATTTTTACGTAATTTTACTTTACTGGAGTATTTCCAATGTTCAGTACTTTTACTTCTACTCCACTACATCTCAGACGCAAATATTGTGCTTTTACTCCACTACAAATATTAACTTTCGTTACTTTGTAGATTTTGATTATTATTACAAAACATAATTTAACCACTTCAGCCCTATATACATTTTGTCCATTTGAAAATAGCCGATCTACAAGCTCACAATGCATTGCGATGCGACGCATTGTGAGCTTTTTGCTATTTTCAAAAGATTTTCATACTTTTGAAAACATGATGCATAATGAGTACTTTTACTTTTGGCACTAAGTATTAAGTTTAAAGTTTGATACCAATACTTTTGTACTTTTACTCAAGTACATTTTGAATTCCGGACTTTTTACTCAAGTAAAAAAATGTAGAACTTTTCCCATCACTATCAGTTATCACTTACCGCTGTAGCAGATGAAGGAAGCTTTTTGGTCACACTTCTTGTCTGCCCATTTGGACCCACTGGCAAACACCATGGCAACACATGTCGCCCTCAGACCACCATTTGGTTCCCCCGTCCCCCAGTACCTGAGCAGTGGTGGAAAAAGTACTATTTTTTTTACCAAAGTAAAAGCATCAATACTGCAATGTAGAAATAGGACTACTCTGTTAAAAGTAAAAGTCCGGAAATCTAAATGTACTTGAGCAAAAGTATAAAGTATTACCATCAAATTGTACTTAAAGTAGGCCTACCAAAAGTAAAAGTACTCAGTGTGCGACTGTGTGCTTGTAGATTTTCAAATGGTTGAAATGTATATAGGGCTGAAGTGGTAAATGTATGTTTTGTAATAATAATCACAACAAAGTAACTAGTAACTTAAGTTTTCAAATAATTGTAGTGGAGTAAAAGTACAATATTTGCCTCTGAGATGTAGTGGAGTAGAAGTAAAAGTACTGAAAAATGGAAATACTCCAGTAAAGTAAAAATACCTCAAAATTTTACTTAAGTACAGTACTTGAGTAAATGTACTTAGTTACTTTACACCACTGTACCTGAATGAGGAGTTGCTCCCATCGGACCACTTCCAGGAGTCTCGGTACAGACCGATCCAGTAGGCCCTTGAAGGGTCCAAGATCTTCTGTATCTCCTGGTTCTCAGCCTGGTTCCTCACACTGGCCAGGTCTGTGTGTTTCTCCCTGCACTCCCTCTGAGCCTCGGACCATGACATTGTCTTTGGAAGTTTGATGTATTTCCTTATTGGCTCTGAAAATAAATAGGCCTGAAGTTGTTAATGTATGTTTTGTAATAATAATACAAATCTACAAAGTATCTAGTAAAGTTTTCAAATAATGTTAGTGGAGTAAAAAGTACAATATTTGCCTCTTGAGGTGTAGTGGAGTAGAAATAAAAGTACTGACCATTGGAAATACGCAAGTAAAGTTTTTTTTAATATTTTGCTTAAGTAAAGTACTGGTTACTTTCCAGCACTGCATCTCACCTGTGTCGAAGCAGATGACAGGCTGGCTCTTTGCACAACTGCGATCGAAAAACACTCCATCACGCATTATGGCACAAGCTCCATCACCGCCTGGTTGACCAGGAGCCCAGTTCCTGAACGTGTGTTCCTCTGCATCGTTGTAGAAGCTTTCATCTTCCAGAGACCATCTCCAGCTGGTGACATCGTTGTACAGGCCTATCCACACTCCCTTAAAACAAATGACACCAAGGATCATTAACCCTGGCGTGTCCCTATTCTCAGCAGTGGTGGAACAAGTATTCACATTAGTAAAAGTACAACTATCAATACTGCAATCTAGAATGTCCGTTACGAGTAAAAGTCTGGAATTCAAAATTTACTTGAGTAAAAGTACAAAAATATTGGTATCAAAATGTACTTAAAGTACCAAAAGTAGAAACTACTCATTATGCAGAATGTCCCATTTAACAAGTTTTCAAATGTATAAAATGTATACAAATCTTTTGAAAATAGCAGATCTACAAGCTCACAATGCATCGCAACGCCCCTCAGAATATTTTAAGATTACAATTACTCATATTGACTGTCAGGGAGTTTGGGGCCATAAAAAAACAGTGGTGTAAAGTAACTAAGTACATTTACATAGGTATTGTACTTAAGTACACTTTTGAGGATTTTTTTTACTTTACTGGAGTATTTCCCATTTTCAGTACTTTTACTTCTACTCCACTACATTTCAGAGGCAAATATTGTACTTTTACTCCACTACAATTATTTGACAGCTTTAGTTACTAGTTACTTTGTAGATTTAGATTGTTAATACAAAACATACATTATCCACTTCAGCCCTATATACATTTCAGCCATTTGAAAGTAGCAGATCTGTGAGCTAGTATAGCTGCTATTTTCAAAAGGTTTGTATACATTTGAAAACTTGTGAAATGGGACATTCTGCATATGAGTACTTTCTACTTTTGGTACTTTAAGTACATTTTGATGCCCATACTTTTGTACTTTTACTCAAGTAAACCTACAAGTAAATGTTACAAGTAAATCTACTTGTAACAGAGTATTTATACATTGCAGTATTGATACTTTTACTTAAGTAAAACAAAACATTTGAGTACTTTTTCCACCACTGCAAAAGGGAACAGACACGTAGAAATATTTACTCTTTTCTGGTGTATATCTGGTGTGTAGTCTGTTTGCAATGTCTGTTTGCAATGTCTGTTTGCAATGCACATTTTGAGCTTGTAGATCGGGCTATTTTCAAATGGCCTAAATGTAAAGGGCTGAAGTCGGTTAGTAGCCTAATATGTTTTGTAATAATAATCCAAATCTACAAATTAACTAGTAACTAAAGTATGCAAATAATTGTAGTGGAGTAAAAGTACAATATTAGCCTCTGAGATGTAGTGAAGTAGAAGTAAAAGTACTGAACATTGAAAATACTCCAGTAAAGTAAAAAAAATACCTCAAAATTGTACTTAAGTACAATACCCGAGTAAATGTACTTAAGTAAAGATGAAATTAAAATAAAAGAGAACTTTTTCCACCTCTGCATGATTCAAAAGAAGGTGTAAAAACTGAACAGAGAGTAGAAATATTTACTCTAATCGGCTGTTAATCCAGTTTGCTTAAGTCCACCATACGGGTCAGTGTGTGGACGTCCTCCAGGGTGTGTACAGTAGCCAGGTCTGTGAACTTGTCCCTGCAGTACTGCTGAGCATCTGTCCAGGTCTTTGGGTCATATACAAAATGGTACTGATGAGTGACACATAAGGACAGGGTCCACAGCCCTGTAGGATAGAACACAATACAATACAATATACATGTTATTGTCTGCTACCATCGCAACTATCCCGCAGTCAACAGTCATATGCAGGAACTCAAATGTTTTACTTAAGTGTATCAATACTGCAATGTAGAAATACAAGTTACAAGTAAAAGTCCTGTATTAAAAATGTACTTGACTAAAAAGTCAAAAAGTATTGGCCTCAAAATGTACTTAAAGTAAAAGTACTCATTATGCAGAATATCCCATTTCAAGTTTTTAAATGTAAAAACATATTTGGAAAAATAGCAGATCTACAAGCTCACACGAAATGTATAATGGGTAATGTTTTGTAATAATAATCAAAATCTACAAAAGTAATTAAAGTTTTCAAATAATTGTAGTGGAGTAAAAGTATAATATTTGCCTCTGAGATGTAGGCCTAGTGGAGTAGAAGGAAAAGTACTGTAAATTTGAAATACTCAAGTAAAGTTAAATTGTAAGTAAATTGTACTTAAGTACAGTACTTTAGTACATGAACTTAGTTACTTTCCACCATTAACAGAACAGTCATATAGGAGACTATAGCAGCACTTACCTGTTATGGTCACAACACACAACAGAGCTTGTGTCTTCATTCTCCTCTCTGCCGCCTCCTCTCTTCATGTGACTGTAGACAGAGCTTAACTTAGCTTTAATAGCTGAATTCAGACCATTGGAGTTTGGATGTTCCCGCCTATTTGTTTGATTGACTTTTCATACAAAACATTCAAAGTGCTGCTGGCTCTCGAATCACGACTGACTGCAAAGGGATTTTCATTAATAATCGCTTAATCTCCAATGTTTGCTTTTCTGGGCACGAAGTCATACTGTATAGGCAAACTGAAAGCGTTGTGAGCTTGTTTAGATCAGCTATTTTCAGCAAAGCTATTTGCAGTGGTCTAAAGCAGTGGTTCTGAACCTGTGGGTCGGGTTCCCACATGACAGTGAAGTAACAGTACTGGGGCCTGTTCCTCGAAAGGTGAATTAAATAAGCCTGGCCTTAAGTCAAATCCAGGCTTGACAAAGTCGGGTCCGTATAGATGGGTTTCCGCGCGACGTCATCACAGAGCAGAGTGCGCAATCTGCGCATGCGTGGGGTAGAACGAACCGGAAGCGCCATTCACTCTGTTGTTATTTTCGGGATTTAGATAGGCATAATGCTGCTATTATAGGCATAATAGGCATAATGCTGCTATTATATACAAACAGATCCAACTTCCGACAAATCATTTTTATTGAGTAAAGAAGATATTACAAACTGCATCATTTAATCTACTTTCCTTAAACCCGGTGAAGACCATTTATTTTATGAATGTACATTTGACTAGAGCTGCTGCGGGTAATAGCGCCCTCTACTGCTCAACCCTCCACTGCGCGCGCTTCATCCTCTCATGTTTACAAACAGGAAACCCATCTATAGCCTGGTTTATTCGGTTCCTGGAACGCCAAGCCAGGCTGAAAAGGAGCGACTTTGTCGAGCTAGACCTTGTCAAGCCAGGCTGTGTCGAGCCAGGATAATGAAGCCAGGCTTCACGTATTTCTATAAAAGACCATGAAAGTCGATTGCAAGCACACACAGAGTGTGTGTGTGTGTGTGTGTGTGTGTGTGTGTGTGTGTGTGTGTGTGTGTGTGTGTGTGTGTGTGTGTGTGTTGCGACGGAAAAGAAGATATTACGGGACGGGACGGGACGGGACGGGGGGGGGGTGGGTGTACTGCGACGGGGGCCGCAACGGGACGCACGGGACGGACGGGACGGGACGGGGGACGGTGGGGTTGACCGCGACGGGATGAGCGGGGGACGGGACGAGACACGCAATAACCCCACATTTGCAAGACCACTTTGGTAGAGATTTGTGTTTTGTAGTTACCTTGCCATCATGATGTAACTCCAGAGGTGGACAAGAAATAAAAAATAATTTCTCCATTGACTAGAAATTGATAATCTAAAATATGCTCCTTATTGACTTACAAAGAGGCTCCTTTAAACCCGTAACTAATAATTTATATATATATTTAAATATATATATATATATATATATATATATATATATATATATATATATATATATATATATATATTGTAAAAAAGGGGAATAGACCTTCAAGGAAGGGACTGCACACTCCAGGGAACAGATGGACAACTTACTACTGCATTATAGTATTTTATTAGCACGACGCGTTTCGCCGTGAGCTTCGTCAGGTGCTATAGAAAAGTGTGAGTGTTTGATACAGTGACACATATATAGTGCCATTCATTAGACAGATTCAATTATTTAAGATATATATATATATATACGTGTATGTATGTATGTGTTAGACATTTTTTATAATATTTTTTTTTAAAAATGGTAATATATTATCAAACATCTAACAACAATATGAACTATAGTGTTAACTCTAACAGAGTGACAATTACATATCACATGAGTCATTGTGAAACAATTATGATTATGATTCATGGTCACACACTATTTCAGTAATATAATTAATTTGATTATATCTTATTGTATTTATTTCATTTTATTTGAATGCAGGGTCATTAAAATGAGTACAAACACAAAAACTTGAAGAACAAGGCACTGGATTAAGTAAGCTTGGCTGTTAGCCTGCTCCTGACCAGGCTAACTTCACAGCTAAATTGCCATGCTAACTAAGGTAGGCTTGCTTAAATTCTCTTTCGTGGAATCGGGTCATGGCTAAACTTAGCCAGGGTGAGCTGGCTAAACTAATCTTCAAGATAATTCAGCTTTCTAGGAACCGATTCAGCCCTAATCCTGGCTAAATTAAGCCAGGATAGGGGTTAAAGCCAGGCTTTAGCTCTAATTCACCTTTTGAGGAACAGGCCCCTGTGCTGTTAAGGCTTTTTTAATACCTCAAAAAAGAAGGAAAAATATAAAGACCATTACTGCATCAAAAGTAATCGACACACTATACTATAAAACTGGTCTAACATTGGCCAATGGTCAAATAATATAAGAAAGAGGCAAAATTGTGAAAATAGCAGATCTACAAACTCACAAGTGAGCTGAGATCTGCTATTTTCACGATATTTATCTGTGGAACCGAGTCAAACAAAATTGAATGCCTCAACTCCTGCGTTCCAAATTCTTATCAGGGTGGATGGTCCCCAGTTCAAATATGTTTTTTTTGGGGGGTCAAAGCCTGAAAAGGTTGAGTAATCCTACCATTGGTGTAAAGTAACTAAGTACATTTACTCAAGTACTGTACTTCAGTACAATTTTGAGGTATCTTTACTTTACTTGAGTATTTCAAATTTTCAGTACTTTTACTCCACTACAATTATTTGAAAACTTTAGTTACTAGTTACTTTGTAGATTTTGATTATTATTACAAAACATACATTACTCACTTCAGCCCTATACAGTACATTTTGGCCATTTGAAAATAGCTGATCTACAAGCTCAATGCGTCAACAATTTTATACAATATGTAGTGTTGTAGTTCTTTATTGTTACATCTAGTTACATATATCAGATCTACATGTTCATAGCGCGGAACCGAGTGCCGTGCTATGAGATCTGCTATTTTTGGAAAAATCCTGAAAATGTTTTGTAACTCACATTTTTGCTTCTGGAGATTCTACAAATTTCTTGTAAATCTTAACTTAAAACTATTTTGCTATAATATCAGTGGTTCTCAAACTTTTTGGACCGCCCAAAATGATATGTATTTGGCCGCGGACCCCCCCATCTCAAAATATTTTGTTCCAGGGACCCAGAAGCAAAGCTTTGAGTTAAAAACATATATTTAAAGATTTGCACACATTTTCACGGTTATCTTTTTCAAAAATAGCAGATCTACAAGCTCATAGCGCGGCACTCGGTGCCGCGCTACGAGCTTGTAGATCTGCTATTTTTGAATAGCCAAAGAAATAAAAAAATGACACAGATGCTTTCCCCCGGTCTCAATGGGTTAAAACAAAACAATGCAATATAAACAGACATTAGCATACGATACCAATGAAGCAGACACAAACAAACAAAACCTTTGCATCAGTAAAGGAAAACGTACAGTATAGGCTGAAGGCCATGGAGAAGAAATACGTCTTTAATAAAGATTTAAAAAATATCAATGGACTGGGCAGCAACTAGGGACAAGCAGTGGTGTAAAGTAACTAAGTACTCAAGTAATGTACTTAAGTAACATTTTTTGGTATTTTTACTTTCTTCAGTAACATACATTAACCATTTCAGCCCTATATAATGTATATTTCGGGCCATTTGAAAAAAGCCGATCTACAAGCTCACAACACGTTGTGTGCTTGTAGATCAGCTACTCTCAAAAGATTTTTCAAAATACATTTTAGGCATAATATGATATCTTGTGAAACGGGAAATTCTGCATAAATGAGTACTTTTACTCTTGATACTTTAAGTATATTTTGATGCCAATTCTTTTGTACTTTTACGCAAGTAATTGTATTACTTTTACGCAAGTAATTGTATTACTTTTACGCAAGTAATTGTATTACTTTTACTTGTGACAGAGTATTTCTACAATGCAGTATTGATACTTTTACTTGAGTAAAAATGTTATTTTTTTTTACTTTTTCCACCACTGTCTTTAATAAAGATTAAAAAATATAAATGGACTGGGAAGCAACTACGCCTATAGGGACAAGTTGTTCCAGAGCCTGGGGCGCGAATGCTCGGTTCATGCGAGGACACGGGGGGGGGGGGTGGGTCGGGGACAACGACGACGACGACAAACGCGTGTGATGATGACGTGTTTGTTTGTCATTGTCATTTCAGCTTAGGGAAATGGATGTAAAAATGGGGGGTGTGGCTGCCTTTCATACAAAACATTCAAAGTGCTGCAGGCTCGCGAGTCACGACTGACTGCAATGTGATTTTCATTAAACACTTGATCACTTCTGGGCATGATGTCATTGTGATCATACTATAGACCAGTGGTTCAACTTTTTCGTGTCAAGGACCCCCAAATTGATGGATAATGAGTACTTTAACTTTTGGTACTTTAAGTATATTTTGATACCAATACTTTTGTACTTTTACTCAAGCAAATTTTGAATTCCAAGTAGAGAGTAGAGTAGAGTAGAGTGTTTTTTGCTTTAAAGAGATATTCAAAGATTTGCACACATTTTCACGAAAAGAAAAAAAAAAGCAGATCTACAAGCTCATAGCACGGCACCGAGTGCCACGCTATGAGCTTGTAGATCTGCTATTTTTGAATATCCCAAATAAATCAAAAAATGATACAAATGCGTTCCCGGTCTTAAAGGGTTAACGCTTGAACCCTATAGTGTCCCTATTCTGGGGAAAGGTACTGTAGGCGAAAATCGCCCCGATCTACGAGCTCACAACGTGAGCTTTTTTGAGACACGCTGTGAGCATATAGATCTGGGATTTTTCGCAGAAGAGATTTGGCTGGATATCCAAAATAGCCTATGTTATAATTTGGCGTTCTCATAAACCACAAATATGTTTTATAAATGTTGGAAAAAGGAGTTTGAACCGCTACATCTGATTCCAAATGGGTATAAACTCTCCTAAACGGCCTATAAAAAAATACAAGGATACTTATCATCAATATAATTTAATTGACCCTTTTACAGTAAAGAGGCTTCACTGGAAGGCTTCCAGTGCATTACAAATGTCTCATTTTGAATGCTAGACATTTACAACATTCATTTATAGGCCAATATATTATACTAGAAGTTTCTGGCAGTATCCATAGGTTAAGTACATATACAACCAAATATGGTGTTGTTGAAAGGCAATCAATGGGTAGAGCTCATGATTCAAGCTTCGGGTAGATAGTGTCCGACTTCGTTTTGAGCCAAATACGCACACATGCAGGCTGGATTATTTGCAGCAGCTCACATTGCTCATGACTAAATACAACATTTAGAGATTAGGTTTATGGGTTTGGGTTGGAGTTATTATAAACACAGTTATCCTTTTTTTTTAGAGGGGAGAAATCGTTTTTTCCAGGTTCCGAGCTGACTGTGAAATGCAAATGATCCCATTAACATGAACAATGACGGTCTGGAGGTGTGAAGTCCTTCTCAGCTGGGGGGAAAGGGTGACAATTTAGCCAAAAATGATTCGTAAATTTACGTCAGGGATGGTATGATGTAGCCTGGTAAACTCCCCCTCCGGAAATCTCATTGTCTCCGCCAGGCCGAAAGGCATGTCGAGAGAGTATGTTTTGTTTGTATTTGATTTCAGTAGTGAGTCTGGCATGAAAGTCTTTTTGTCTTTTTGGCTGTCTGCGGGAGCTAGGTCGGGAGTAGTACTGTTGACTGACAACCCCTTCAGCCAATCAGCAGTTTGTTCCACCACCACCACCACAGAGAAACATTGGAGCAAGGCGACATTTGAAAGGGCCATGCCGACAATAGGTTTCTTTATACGGATACAAGAGTTTCACTGCCCGCCCCTGCCGGTTCTCAGATTTTTTTTTTTTTAATATGGCTCTGTCATGATCAATTGACCATATATATGAAGTTAAACAACTAAATGCTATCCGAAAAAATATCTTAAAAGTAAATTTCGTGCCACAAAAAATAAGTTTGAGAGCGTTTTGAAGTTATAAAAAACAGCGGAGAAAGTTTTAATGGCCGCCATTTTCGTTCGGCTCCACTTGGCTCCATTCTGTTTCACTCGGCTTCCACCCGATTGGCCAACGTGCACTGTCAATCACAGAACAATGAGCGAGGACGCTGATAGGCTAGTCCATTTTCTGGACGACGCAGAAACCTCCAGATAAGCTCTCAGGCCAGACCCAATTCCTGAAATCAAATGCAAATGAGATTTCCGGAAGGGGTTTACCAGGCTTGGTATGATGATGCCTAATTTCATATTTAGAAACGTGTCAGATGGAAAAAAAACAGATGATTTGAATTGAATATTTTGGAGAAGTCACGGAAGGGGAACCTTCTGAGAGCTTCATGAGCAAATCAACTTCAAAATCTCAATCGTTCAGGCTGACCGCTTAGACATGCAAGTGTTACACCATGATTTTTTTTTTTTTTTTTTTTGGCTCCCTAGTGTCCCTTGTACAAAAAACAATGTTTTTTTTTAACACTCAGTCTTTCATCTTCATTTCATGGATTTTCGGAATGGGCGTGTCTGAACAGGCCATTTCACATTTTCCCCATGGTGATGTCACCATGGGGACCTCATTTTAATAGTCCCGCCCCCTCATTTTCAGTGTCCACCTCCCTTATTGTTTACAACCGGCGCCATTGGCCGTATTCTAATGAGGGCGGGGAAAAGTGGTGAGGAGGGCGGGGGGAGGTGATGATTGACAGACAAACCTCCTCAATAGCGTCCCTCTGCCCAAAGAGGACGTTTTGGTATTGCAGCTGTGAAAACAAATATCTGGGTGGTTGTTTAGGCTTAAACCTGTATAAAACGTATTAAGGGACAATATTTATATAAAATAAATATTTTTTAAATTCATGGTGTAGTCCATGAGTTTACAACAGACAGTATGTGCTGGCAATGTCCTTAATCTCTAGCCATAGGTGAGTGTGATGCACCGCAGCTCATCAACCAACCCAACATCCTCCCTCACGATGACTACATTACCCAGAAGTCCACTGCATTTCCTGCTGGCTCCACAGTGCACTAGGTGTGTGAGGTGGGATCAAGCATAGATATATATAAAGGCTAGATGACTCACCCGCGCTGCTGGCCAATGGAGTACGACGTTGCCACATGGCGGCCATCTTGGGACGGTCATTCATAACATTATGTCTATGGTGCATATACTTTGAAATAACCATAGCGTGCTCAATTTTCATCCGATTTTCAAACGGTTTGGTGTGTTATAAAAAAAAAAACATGATTATAATTATAAGTATGCAGTATCATAACTACATCTTTGGTGTTTACAAAACACCAAACTGTTTGAAAATCGGATGAAAATTGAGCACGCTATGGTTATTTCAAAGTA